>NC_092724.1:166491657-166622657 GCF_047496885.1 Scyliorhinus torazame
CCCCCCCAGACTCTCTTCCCCCCCCCCCAGGACTCTCCCCCCCCCCCAGACTCTCCCCCCCCCCAGACTCTCCCCCCCCCCCAACTCTCTCCCCCCCCCCAGACTCTCCCCCCCCCCCAGACTCTCCCCCCCCCCCAGACTCTCTCCCCCCCCAGACTCTCTTCCCCCCCCCCAGACTCTTCCCCCCCCCAGACTCTTCCCCCCCCCCCAGACTCTCCCCCCCCAGACTCTCCCCCCCAGACTCTCCCCCCCCCAGACTCTCCCCCCCCCAGACTCTCCCCCCCCCCCCCAGACTCTCCCCCCCCCCCAGACTCTCCCCCCCCCCCAGACTCTCCCCCCCCCCCCAGACTCTCTCCCCCCCCCCCCAGACTCTTCCCCCCCCCCCCAGACTCTTCCCCCCCCCCCAGACTCTTCCCCCCCCCCCCAGACTCTCTCCCCCGCCCCCCCAGACTCTCCCCCCCCCAGACTCTCCCCCCCCCCAGACTCTCCCCCCCCCCCAGACTCTCCCCCCCCCCCAGACTCTCTCTCTCCCCCCCCCAGACTCTCTCTCCCCCCCCCCAGACTCTCTCCCCCCCCCCCAGACTCTCTCTCTCCCCCCCCCCCAGACTCTCTCCCCCCCCCCAGACTCTCTCTCCCCCC
The DNA here is from genome assembly GCF_047496885.1 of Scyliorhinus torazame. Lineage (NCBI taxonomy): Eukaryota > Metazoa > Chordata > Chondrichthyes > Carcharhiniformes > Scyliorhinidae > Scyliorhinus > Scyliorhinus torazame. The sequence continues at coordinate 166,492,297 of NC_092724.1, forward strand.
CCCAGACTCTCTCTTCCCCCCCCCCCAGACTCTCTCTTCCCCCCCCCCCCCAGACTCCCTCCCCCCCCCCCCAGACTCTCCCCCCCCCCCCCAGACTCTCTCCCCCCCCCCCAGACTCTCCCCCCCCCAGACTCCCCCCCCCCCCCAGACTCCCCACCCCAGACTCCCCCCCCCCCCCCAGACTCCCCCCCCCCAGACTCCCCCAACTCCCCCCCCCCAGACTCCCCCCCCCCCCCCCAGACTCCCCCCCCCCCCCCCAGACTCCCCCCCCCCCCCCAGACTCCCCCCCCCCCCCAGACTCGCTCCCCCCCCCCCCCAGACTCCCCCCCCCCCCAGACTCCCCCCCCCCCGACTCCCCCCCCCCAGACTCCCTCCCCCCCCCCAGACTCCCCCCCCCCCCCAGACTCCCCCCCCCCCCAGACTCCCCCCCCCCCCCCAGACTCCCCCCCCCCCCCCAGACTCCCCCCCCCCCCCAGACTCCCCCCCCCCAGACTCCCCCCCCCCCCCCCAGACTCTCTCCCCCCCCCCAGACTCTCTCCTCCCCCCCCCCAGACTCTCTCTCCCCCCCCCAGACTCTCTCTCCCCCCCCCAGACTCTCTCTCCCCCCCCCCCCCAGACTCTCTCCCCCCCCCCCCCCAGACTCTCTCTCCCCCCCCCCAGACTCTCTCTCTCCCCCCCCCCAGACTCTCTCCCCCCCCCCCCAGACTCTCTCCCCCCCCAGACTCTCTCCCCCCCCAGACTCTCTCCCCCCCCCCAGACTCTCTCCCCCCCCAGACTCTCTCCCCCCCCAGACTCTCTCCCCCCCCAGACTCTCTCTCCCCCCCCCAGACTCTCTCTCCCCCCCCCCCCCCAGACTCTCTCCCCCCCCCCCCCAGACTCTCTCTCCCCCCCCCCCCCCAGACTCTCTCTCCCCCCCCCCCCAGACTCTCTCTTCCCCCCCCCCCCCCCAGACTCTCTCTCCCCCCCCCCCCCAGACTCTCTCTCTCCCCCCCCCCCCCAGACTCTCTCTCCCCCCCCCCCCAGACTCTCTCTCCCCCCCCCCCAGACCTCTCTCTCCCCCCCCCCCCCAGACTCTCTCTCCCCCCCCCCCAGACTCTCTCCCCCCCCCAGACTCTCTCTCCCCCCCCCAGACTCTCTCTTCCCCCCCCCCCAGACTCTCTCTTCCCCCCCCCCCCCCAGACTCTCTCCCCCCCGCCTCCCCCCCCAGACTCTCTCCCCCCCGCCCCCCCCAGACTCTCTCTCCCCCCCCCCCCCCCCAGACTCTCTCTCCCCCCCCCCCCCCAGACTCTCTCTCCCCCCCCCCCCCAGACTCCTCCTCCCCCCCCCCCCAGACTCTCCCCCCCCCCCCAGACTCTTCCCCCCCCCCCCCCCAGACTCTCCCCCCCCCCCAGACTCTCTCCCCCCCCCCCAGACTCTCTCCCCCCCCCAGACTCTCTCCTCCCCCCCCAGACTCTCTCCCCCCCCCAGACTCTCTCCCCCCCCCCAGACTCTCTCTCTCCCCCCCCCCCAGACTCTCTCTCCCCCCCCCAGACTCTCTCTCCCCCCCCCCAGACTCTCTCTCCCCCCCCCCCAGACTCTCTCCCCCCCAGACTCTCTCTCCCCCCCCCCAGACTCTCTCTCCCCCCCCCCCCCAGACTCTCTCTCCCCCCCCCCAGACTCTCTCTCCCCCCCCCCAGACTCTCTCTCCCCCCCCCCAGACTCTCTCTCCCCCGCCTCCCCCAGACTCTCTCCCCCCCCCCCAGACTCTCTTCCCCCCCCCAGACTCTCTTCCCCCCCCAGACTCTCTCCCCCCCAGACTCTCTTCCCCCCCCCAGACTCTCTTCCCCCCCCCAGACTCTCTTCCCCCCCCCAGACTCTCTTCCCCCCCCCCCAGACTCTCCCCCCCCCCCCAGGACTCTCCCCCCCCCCCAGACTCTCCCCCCCCCCAGACTCTCTCCCCCCCCCAGACTCTCTCCCCCCCCCCCAGACTCTCCCCCCCCCCCAGACTCTCTCCCCCCCCCCCAGACTCTCCCCCCCCCCCAGACTCTCCCCCCCCCCCAGACTCTCTCCCCCCCCCAGACTCTCTTCCCCCCCCCCCCCAGACTCTTCCCCCCCCCAGACTCTTCCCCCCCCCAGACTCTTCCCCCCCCCCCCAGACTCTCCCCCCCCCAGACTCTCCCCCCCCCCCCAGACTCTCCCGCTCCCCCCCCCCCAGACTCTCCCCCCCCCCAGACTCTCCTCCCCCCCCCCAGACTCTCTCCCCCCCCCCCCAGACTCTCTCCCCCGCTCCCCCCCCAGACTCTCTCTCCCCCCCCCCCAGACTCTCTCCCCCCCCCCCAGACTCTTCCCCCCCCCCCAGACTCTCTCCCCCCCCCCCCAGACTCTCCCCTCCCCCCCCAGACTCTCCCCCCCCCCCCAGACTCTCTCTCCCCCCCCCCCAGACTCTCTCTCTCCCCCCCCCCCCCAGACTCTTCCCCCCCCCCCCAGACTCTCTCTCTCCCCCCCCCCCCAGACTCTCTCTCCCCCCCCCCCAGACTCTCTCTCCCCCCCCCCCAGACTCTCTCTCCCCCCCCCCCCCAGACTCTCTCTCCCCCCCCCCCAGACTCTCTCCCCCCCCCCAGACTCTCTCTCCCCCCCCCAGACTCTCTCTCCCCCCGCTCCCCCAGACTCTCTCTTCCCCCCCCCCCCCAGACTCTCTCCCCCCCCCCCCCCCCAGACTCTCTCTCCCCCCCCCCCCCAGACTCTCTCTCCCCCCCCCCCCAGACTCTCCTCCCCCCCCCCCCCCAGACTCTCTCCCCCCCCCCCCAGACTCTCCCCCCCCCCCCAGACTCTCCCCCCCCCCCCCCAGACTCTCCCCACTCTCCCCCCCCCCAGACTCTCTCCCCCCCCCCAGACTCTCTCCCCCCCCCCCCAGACTCTCTCCCCCCCCCCCAGACTCTCTCCCCCCCCCCAGACTCTCTCCCCCCCCCCAGACTCTCTCTCCCCCCCCCCCAGACTCTCTCTCCCCCCCCCCAGACTCTCTCCCCCCCCCCCAGACTCTCTCCCCCCCCCCCCAGACTCTCTCCCCCCCCCCCAGACTCTCTCTCCCCCCCCCCCAGACTCTCTCCCCCCCCCAGACTCTCTCCCCCCCCCCAGACTCTCTCCCCCCCCCCAGACTCTCTCCCCCCCCCAGACTCTCTTCCCCCCCCCCCAGACTCTCTTCCCCCCCCCCCCAGACTCTCTCCCCCCCCCCAGACTCTCTTCCCCCCCCCCCCAGACTCTCTTCCCCCCCCCCAGACTCTCTTCCCCCCCCCCAACTCTCTTCCCCCCCCCCCAGACTCTCTTCCCCCCCCCCCCAGACTCTCTTCCCCCCCCCCCAGACTCTCTTCCCCCCCCCCCAGACTCTCTTCCCCCCCCCCAGACTCTCTCCCCCCCCCCCCCAGACTCTCTCCCCCCCCCCAGACTCTCTTCCCCCCCCCCAGACTCTCTCCCCCCCCAGACTCTCTCCCCCCCCAGACTCTCTCCCCCCCCCAGACTCTCTCCCCCCCCAGACTCTCTCCCCCCCCCCAGACTCTCTCCCCCCCCCAGACTCTCTTCCCCCCCCAGACTCTCTTCCCCCCCCCAGACTCCTTCCCCCCCCCAGACTCTCTTCCCCCCCCCCAGACTCTCTCCCCCCCCCCAGACTCTCTCCCCCCCCCCAGACTCTCTCCCCCCCCCAGACTCTCTCCCCCCCCAGACTCTCTTCCCCCCCCCCCAGACTCTCCCCCCCCCAGACTCTCTCCCCCCCCCAGACTCTCTCCCCCCCCCCAGACTCTTCCCCCCCCCCCAGACTCTCCCCAGCTCTCCCCCCCCCCAACTCTCTCCCCCCCCCCAGACTCTCTCCCCCCCCCCCAGACTCTCTCCCCCCCCCCCCAGACTCTCCCCCCCCCCCCAGACTCTCTCCCCCCCCCCCAGACTCTCTCCCCCCCCCAGACTCTCTTCCCCCCCCCCCAGACTCTCCCCCCCCCCAGACTCTCTCCCCCCCCCCCAGACTCTCCCCCCCCAGACTCTCTCCCCCCCCAGACTCTCTCCCCCCCCCCAGACTCTCTCCCCCCCCCAGACTCTCTCCCCCCCCCCAGACTCTCTCTCCCCCCCCCCAGACTCTCTCCCCCCCCCCCCAGACTCTCCCCCCCCCCCAGACTCTCCCCCCCCCCCCCCAGACTCTCCCCCCCCCCCCAGACTCTCTCCCCCCCCCAGACTCTCCCCCCCCCCCCAGACTCTCCCCCCCCCCAGACTCTCCCGCCCCCCCCCAGACTCTCCCCCCCCCCCCAGACTCTCTCCCCCCCCCCCAGACTCTCCCCCCGCTCCCCCCAGACTCTCCCCCCCCCCCCAGACTCTCCCCCCCCCAGACTCTCCCCCCCCCCCCCAGACTCTCCCCCCCCCCCCAGACTCTCCCCCCCCCCCAGACTCTCCCCCTCCCCCCAGACTCTCCCCCCCCCCCAGACTCTCTCCCCCCCCCCCAGACTCTCCCCCCCCCCCCAGACTCTCCCCCCCCCCCCCCAGACTCTCTCCCCCCCCCAGACTCTCTTCCCCCCCCCCCCAGACTCTTCCCCCCCCCAGACTCTTCCCCCCCCCCCCAGACTCTCCCCCCCCCAGACTCTCTCCCCCCCCAGACTCTCTCCCCCCCCCCCCAGACTCTCCCCCCCCCCCAGACTCTCCTCCCCCCCCCCCAGACTCTCCCCCCCCCCAGACTCTCCCCCCCCCCCAGACTCTCCCCCGCTCCCCCCCCAGACTCTCTTCCCCCCCCCCCCAGACTCTCCCCCCCCCCCCCAGACTCTCCCCCCCCCCCAGACTCTCTCCCCCCCCCAGACTCTCCCCCCCCCCCAGACTCTCCCCCCCCCCAGACTCTCCCCCCCCCCCAGACTCTCCCCCCCCCTCCCCAGACTCTCCCCCCCCCCCCAGACTCTCCCCCCCCCCCAGACTCTCCCCCCCCGCTCCCCCCCAGACTCTCCCCCCCCCCCCCAGACTCTCCCCCCCCCCCAGACTCTCCCCCCCGCTCCCCCAGACTCTCCCCCCCCCCCAGACTCTCCCCCCCTCCCCCCCCAGACTCTCTCCCCCCCCCCCAGACTCTCTCCCCCCCCCCAGACTCTCGTCTCCCCCCCCCCAGACTCTCTCTCCCCCCCCCCCAGACTCTCTCCCCCCCCCCAGACTCTCTCCCCCCCCCCCAGACTCTCTCTCCCCCCCCCCAGACTCTCTCTCCCCCCCCCCAGACTCTCTCCCCCCCCCCAGACTCTCTCTCCCCCCCCCAGACTCTCCCCCCCCCAGACTCTCTCCCCCCCCAGACTCTCTCCCCCCCCCCAGACTCTCTCCCCCCCCAGACTCTCTCCCCCCCCCAGACTCTCTCCCCCCCCCAGACTCTCTCCCCCCCCAGACTCTCTCTCCCCCCCCAGACTCTCTCCCCCCCCCAGACTCTCTCCCCCCCCCAGACTCTCTCCCCCCCCAGACTCTCTCCCCCCCCCAGACTCTCTCCCCCCCCAGACTCTCTCCCCCCCCCAGACTCTCTCCCCCCCCAGACTCTCTCCCCCCCCAGACTCTCTCCCCCCCCAGACTCTCTCCCCCCAGACTCTCCCCCCCCCAGACTCTCTCCCCCCCCCAGACTCTCTCCCCCCCCAGACTCTCTCCCCCCCCAGACTCTCTCCCCCCCCAGACTCTCTCCCCCCCCAGACTCTCTCCCCCCCCAGACTCTCTCCCCCCCCCAGACTCTCTCCCCCCCCAGACTCTCTCCCCCCCCCAGACTCTCTCCCCCCCCCAGACTCTCTCCCCCCCCAGACTCTCTCCCCCCCCAGACTCTCTCCCCCCCCAGACTCTCTCCCCCCCCCAGACTCTCTCCCCCCCCAGACTCTCTCCCCCCCCCAGACTCTCTCCCCCCCCCAGACTCTCTCCCCCCCCCAGACTCTCTCCCCCCCCAGACTCTCTCCCCCCCCAGACTCTCTCCCCCCCCAGACTCTCTCCCCCCCCCAGACTCTCTCCCCCCCCAGACTCTCTCCCCCCCCAGACTCTCTCCCCCCCCCAGACTCTCTCCCCCCCCAGACTCTCTCTCCCCCCCCAGACTCTCTCCCCCCCCAGACTCTCTCCCCCCCCCAGACTCTCTCCCCCCCCAGACTCTCTCCCCCCCCAGACTCTCTCCCCCCCCAGACTCTCTCCCCCCCCAGACTCTCTCCCCCCCCAGACTCTCTCCCCCCCAGACTCTCTCCCCCCCCAGACTCTCTCCCCCCCCAGACTCTCTCCCCCCCCCAGACTCTCTCCCCCCCCCAGACTCTCTCCCCCCCCAGACTCTCTCCCCCCCCAGACTCTCTCCCCCCCCAGACTCTCTCCCCCCCCCAGACTCTCTCCCCCCCCCAGACTCTCTCCCCCCCCAGACTCTCTCCCCCCCCAGACTCTCTCCCCCCCCAGACTCTCTCCCCCCCCCAGACTCTCTCCCCCCCCAGACTCTCTCCCCCCCCAGACTCTCTCCCCCCCCAGACTCTCTCCCCCCCCAGACTCTCTCCCCCCCCCAGACTCTCTCCCCCCCCCAGACTCTCTCCCCCCCCAGACTCTCTCCCCCCCCAGACTCTCTCCCCCCCCAGACTCTCTCCCCCCCCAGACTCTCTCCCCCCCCCAGACTCTCTCCCCCCCCAGACTCTCTCCCCCCCCAGACTCTCTCCCCCCCCAGACTCTCTCCCCCCCCAGACTCTCTCCCCCCCCAGACTCTCTCCCAGCTCTCCCCCCAGACTCTCTCCCCCCCCAGACTCTCTCCCCCCCCAGACTCTCTCCCCCCCCAGACTCTCTCCCCCCCCCAGACTCTCTCCCCCCCCCAGACTCTCTCCCCCCCCCAGACTCTCTCCCCCCCCAGACTCTCTCCCCCCCCCAGACTCTCTCCCCCCCCAGACTCTCTCCCCCCCCAGACTCTCTCCCCCCCCAGACTCTCTCCCCCCCCAGACTCTCTCCCCCCCCAGACTCTCTCCCCCCCCAGACTCTCTCCCCCCCCAGACTCTCTCCCCCCCCCAGACTCTCTCCCCCCCCAGACTCTCTCCCCCCCCAGACTCTCTCCCCCCCCAGACTCTCTCCCCCCCCCAGACTCTCTCCCCCCCCCAGACTCTCTCCCCCCCCAGACTCTCTCCCCCCCCAGACTCTCTCCCCCCCCCAGACTCTCTCCCCCCCCAGACTCTCTCCCCCCCCAGACTCTCTCCCCCCCCCAGACTCTCTCCCCCCCCAGACTCTCTCCCCCCCCAGACTCTCTCCCCCCCCAGACTCTCTCCCCCCCCAGACTCTCTCCCCCCCCAGACTCTCTCCCCCCCCAGACTCTCTCCCCCCCCAGACTCTCTCCCCCCCCAGACTCTCTCCCCCCCCAGACTCTCTCCCCCCCCAGACTCTCTCCCCCCCCAGACTCTCTCCCCCCCCCAGACTCTCTCCCCCCCCAGACTCTCTCCCCCCCCAGACTCTCTCCCCCCCCCAGACTCTCTCCCCCCCCAGACTCTCTCCCCCCCCAGACTCTCTCCCCCCCCAGACTCTCTCCCCCCCCAGACTCTCTCCCCCCCAGACTCTCTCCCCCCCCAGACTCTCTCCCCCCCCAGACTCTCTCCCCCCCCAGACTCTCTCCCCCCCCCAGACTCTCTCCCCCCCCAGACTCTCTCCCCCCCCAGACTCTCTCCCCCCCCAGACTCTCTCCCCCCCCAGACTCTCTCCCCCCCCAGACTCTCTCCCCCCCCAGACTCTCTCCCCTCCCCCCAGACTCTCTCCCCCCCCAGACTCTCTCCCCCCCCCCCCAGACTCTCTCCCCCCCCAGACTCTCTCCCCCCCCAGACTCTCTCCCCCCCCAGACTCTCTCCCCCCCCAGACTCTCTCCCCCCCCAGACTCTCTCCCCCCCCCAGACTCTCTCCCCCCCCAGACTCTCTCCCCCCCCAGACTCTCTCCCCCCCCAGACTCTCTCCCCCCCAACTCTCCCCGCTCTCCCCCCCCAGACTCTCCCCCCCCAGACTCTCTCCCCCCCCCCCCAGACTCTCTCCCCCCCCCCCCAGACTCTCTCCCCCCCCCCCCAGACTCTCTCCCCCCCCCCAGACTCTCTCCCCCCCCCGACTCTCTCCCCCCCCCCAGACTCTCTCCCCCCCCCCCCCAGACTCTCTCCCCCCCCCCCAGACTCTCTCCCCCCCCCCAGACTCTCTCCCCCCCCCAGACTCTCTCCCCCCCCCCCCAGACTCTCTCCCCCCCCCCCCCAGACTCTCTCCCCCCCCCCCAGACTCTCTCCCCCCCCCCCCCCAGACTCTCTCCCCCCCCCCCCCCCAGACTCTCTCCCCCCCCCCCCCCAGACTCTCTCCCCCCCCCCCCCAGACTCTCTTCCCCCCCCCCCCCCAGACTCTCTCCCCCCCCCCCCCAGACTCTCTCCCCCCCAGACTCTCTCCCCCCAGGCTCTCTTTCTATCACCCCCTCCCCCCAGGCCTCTTTCTTTCACCCCCCCCCTCCCCCAGGCTCTCTTTCTTTCCCCCCCCCCCCCCCCCCCCAGGCTCTCTTTCTTCTCCTCTTCCCCCCCCCCCTCCCCCCCCCAGGCTCTCTTTTCTCCCCCCCCCCCCCCACCCCCCCCCATGGTCTCTTCTCTTTCTCCCCCCCCCCCCCTCCAAGGCTCTCTTTCCACCCCCCCCCCCCCAGGCTCTCTTTCCACCCGCCCCCCCCCCCAGGCTCAGGCTCTCTTTCCTCTCTCTCTCTTTCCCCCCCCCCCCCCCACACACAGGCTCTCTTCTCTCCCCCCCCCCCCCCAGGCTCTCTTCTCCCCCCCCCCCCTTCCCAGGCTCTCTTCTCCCCCCCCCCCCCCAGGCTCTCTTTCCCCACCCCCCAAGGCTCTCTTCCCCCCCCCCCCCAGGCTCTCTTCCCCCCCCCCCCCCCCAGGCTCTCTTCCCCCCCCCCCCCAGGCTCTCTTCCCCCCCCCCCCCCCCAGGCTCTCTCCCCCCCCCCCAGCCTCTCTTTCCCCCCCCCCCCCCAGGCTCTCTTCCCCCCCCCGCCAGGCTCTCTTCTCTTCTCCCCCCCCCCAAGGCTCTCTTCTCTCCCCCCCCCCCCCCCCCCCCCCCCCCCCCAGGCTCTCTTCTCTTCTCTCCCCCCCCCCCCCCCCAGGCTCTCTTCTCTTCCCCCCCCCCCCCAGGCGCTCTTTCTCTCCCCCCCCCCCCCCCCCCCCCGGCGCTCTTTCTCTCTTCCCCCCCCCCCTCCCCCCAGGCTCTCTTTCTCTCCCCCCCCCCCCCCAGGCTGTCTTTCTTTCTCTCTCTCTCTCTCTCTCTCTCTCTCTCTCTCTCTCTCTCTGTCTCTCTTCTCCCCCCCCCCCCAGACTCTCTCCCCCCCCCCAGACTCTCTCTTTCCCCCCCCAGACTCTCTCTTCCCCCCCCAGACTCTCTCTTCCCCCCCCCAGACTCTCTCTTCCCCCCCCAGACTCTCTTCCCCCCCCCGACTCTCTTCCCCCCCCCGACTCTCTCTTCCCCCCCAGACTCTCTCTTCCCCCCCCAGACTCTCTCTTCCCCCCCCAGACTCTCTCTTCCCCCCCCAGACTCTCTCTTCCCCCCCAGACTCTCTCTTCCCCCCCCAGACTCTCTCTTCCCCCCCCAGACTCTCTCTTCCCCCCCCAGACTCTCTCTTCCCCCCCCAGACTCTCTCTTCCCCCCCCAGACTCTCTTCCCCCCCCAGACTCTCTCTTCCCCCCCCAGACTCTCTCTTCCCCCCCCAGACTCTCTCTTCCCCCCCCAGACTCTCTCTTCCCCCCCCAGACTCTCTCTTCCCCCCCCAGACTCTCTCTTCCCCCCCCAGACTCTCTCTTCCCCCCCCCAGACTCTCTCTTCCCCCCCCAGACTCTCTCTTCCCCCCCCAGACTCTCTCTTCCCCCCCCAGACTCTCTCTTCCCCCCCCAGACTCTCTCTTCCCCCCCCAGACTCTCTCTTCCCCCCCCAGACTCTCTCTTCCCCCCCCAGACTCTCTCTTCCCCCCCCAGACTCTCTCTTCCCCCCCCAGACTCTCTCTTCCCCCCCCAGACTCTCTCTTCCCCCCCCAGACTCTCTCTTCCCCCCCCAGACTCTCTCTTCCCCCCCCAGACTCTCTCTTCCCCCCCCCAGACTCTCTCTTCCCCCCCCAGACTCTCTCTTCCCCCCCCAGACTCTCTCTTCCCCCCCCCAGACTCTCTCTTCCCCCCCCAGACTCTCTCTTCCCCCCCCAAGACGCTCTTCTCTCCCCCCCCAGACTCTCTCTTCCCCCCCCAGACTCTCTCTTCCCCCCCCAGACTCTCTCTTCCCCCCCCCAGACTCTCTCTTCCCCCCCCAGACTCTCTCTTCCCCCCCCAGACTCTCTCTTCCCCCCCCCAGACTCTCTCTTCCCCCCCCAGACTCTCTCTTCCCCCCCCAGACTCTCTCTTCCCCCCCCCAGACTCTCTCTTCCCCCCCCAGACTCTCTCTTCCCCCCCCAGACTCTCTCTTCCCCCCCCAGACTCTCTCTTCCCCCCCCAGACTCTCTCTTCCCCCCCCCAGACTCTCTCTTCCCCCCCCAGACTCTCTCTTCCCCCCCCCAGACTCTCTCTTCCCCCCCCAGACTCTCTCTTCCCCCCCCAGACTCTCTCTTCCCCCCCCAGACTCTCTCTTCCCCCCCCAGACTCTCTCTTCCCCCCCCAGACTCTCTCTTCCCCCCCCAGACTCTCTCTTCCCCCCCCAGACTCTCTCTTCCCCCCCCAGACTCTCTCTTCCCCCCCCAGACTCTCTCTTCCCCCCCCCAGACTCTCTCTTCCCCCCCCAGACTCTCTCTTCCCCCCCCAGACTCTCTCTTCCCCCCCCAGACTCTCTCTTCCCCCCCCAGACTCTCTCTTCCCCCCCCAGACTCTCTCTTCCCCCCCCAGACTCTCTCTTCCCCCCCCAGACTCTCTCTTCCCCCCCCAGACTCTCTCTTCCCCCCCCAGACTCTCTCTTCCCCCCCCAGACTCTCTCTTCCCCCCCCAGACTCTCTCTTCCCCCCCAGACTCTCTCTTCCCCCCCAGACTCTCTCTTCCCCCCCCAGACTCTCTCTTCCCCCCCCAGACTCTCTCTTCCCCCCCCAGACTCTCTCTTCCCCCCCCCAGACTCTCTCTTCCCCCCCCCAGACTCTCTCTTCCCCCCCAGACTCTCTCTTCCCCCCCCAGACTCTCTCTTCCCCCCCCAGACTCTCTCTTCCCCCCCAGACTCTCTCTTCCCCCCCCAGACTCTCTCTTCCCCCCCCAGACTCTCTCTTCCCCCCCCCAGACTCTCTCTTCCCCCCCCCAGACTCTCTCTTCCCCCCCCAGACTCTCTCTTCCCCCCCCAGACTCTCTCTTCCCCCCCCCAGACTCTCTCTTCCCCCCCCAGACTCTCTCTTCCCCCCCCAGACTCTCTCTTCCCCCCCCAGACTCTCTCTTCCCCCCCCCAGACTCTCTCTTCTTCCCCCCCCAGACTCTCTCTTCCCCCCCCCAGACTCTCTCTTCCCCCCCCCAGACTCTCTCTTCCCCCCCCCAGACTCTCTCTTCCCCCCCCAGACTCTCTCTTCCCCCCCCAGACTCTCTCTTCCCCCCCCCAGACTCTCTCTTCCCCCCCCAGACTCTCTCTTCCCCCCCCAGACTCTCTCTTCCCCCCCCAGACTCTCTCTTCCCCCCCCAGACTCTCTCTTCCCCCCCCAGACTCTCTCTTCCCCAGACTCTCCCCCCCAGACTCTCTCTTCCCCCCCCAGACTCTCTCTTCCCCCCCAGACTCTCTCTTCCCCCCCCAGACTCTCTCTTCCCCCCCCAGACTCTCTCTTCCCCCCCCAGACTCTCTCTTCCCCCCCCAGACTCTCTCTTCCCCCCCCAGACTCTCTCTTCCCCCCCCAGACTCTCTCTTCCCCCCCCAGACTCTCTCTTCCCCCCCCAGACTCTCTCTTCCCCCCCCAGACTCTCTCTTCCCCCCCCAGACTCTCTCTTCCCCCCCCAGACTCTCTCTTCCCCCCCCAGACTCTCTCTTCCCCCCCCAGACTCTCTCTTCCCCCCCCAGACTCTCTCTTCCCCCCCCAGACTCTCTCTTCCCCCCCCAGACTCTCTCTTCCCCCCCCAGACTCTCTCTTCCCCCCCAGACTCTCTCTTCCCCCCCCAGACTCTCTCTTCCCCCCCCAGACTCTCTCTTCCCCCCCCAGACTCTCTCTTCCCCCCCAGACTCTCTCTTCCCCCCCCAGACTCTCTCTTCCCCCCCCAGACTCTCTCTTCCCCCCCCAGACTCTCTCTTCCCCCCCCCAGACTCTCTCTTCCCCCCCCCAGACTCTCTCTTCCCCCCCCAGACTCTCTCTTCCCCCCCCAGACTCTCTCTTCCCCCCCCAGACTCTCTCTTCCCCCCCCAGACTCTCTCTTCCCCCCCCAGACTCTCTCTTCCCCCCCCAGACTCTCTCTTCCCCCCCCAGACTCTCTCTTCCCCCCCCAGACTCTCTCTTCCCCCCCCAGACTCTCTCTTCCCCCCCCAGACTCTCTCTTCCCCCCCCAGACTCTCTCTTCCCCCCCCAGACTCTCTCTTCCCCCCCCAGACTCTCTCTTCCCCCCAGACTCTCTCTTCCCCCCCCAGACTCTCTCTTCCCCCCCCAGACTCTCTCTTCCCCCCCAGACTCTCTCTTCCCCCCCCAGACTCTCTCTTCCCCCCCCAGACTCTCTCTTCCCCCCCCAGACTCTCTCTTCCCCCCCCAGACTCTCTCTTCCCCCCCCAGACTCTCTCTTCCCCCCCAGACTCTCTCTTCCCCCCCCAGACTCTCTCTTCCCCCCCCAGACTCTCTCTTCCCCCCCAGACTCTCTCTTCCCCCCCCAGACTCTCTCTTCCCCCCCCAGACTCTCTCTTCCCCCCCCAGACTCTCTCTTCCCCCCCCAGACTCTCTCTTCCCCCCCCAGACTCTCTCTTCCCCCCCCAGACTCTCTCTTCCCCCCCCAGACTCTCTCTTCCCCCCCCAGACTCTCTCTTCCCCCCCCAGACTCTCTCTTCCCCCCCAGACTCTCTCTTCCCCCCCCAGACTCTCTCTTCCCCCCCCAGACTCTCTCTTCCCCCCCCAGACTCTCTCTTCCCCCCCCAGACTCTCTCTTCCCCCCCCAGACTCTCTCTTCCCCCCCCAGACTCTCTCTTCCCCCCCCCAGACTCTCTCTTCCCCCCCCAGACTCTCTCTTCCCCCCCCAGACTCTCTCTTCCCCCCCCAGACTCTCTCTTCCCCCCCCAGTCTCTCTTCCCCCCCCAGACTCTCTTCCCCCCCAGACTCTCTCTTCCCCCCCCAGACTCTCTCTTCCCCCCAGACTCTCTCTTCCCCCCCCAGACTCTCTCTTCCCCCCCCCAGACTCTCTCTTCCCCCCCCAGACTCTCTCTTCCCCCCCAGACTCTCTCTTCCCCCCCCAGACTCTCTCTTCCCCCCCCCCGACTCTCTCTTCCCCCCCCCCGACTCTCTCTCCCCCCCCCCCCCCCCCCGACTCTCTCTCTCTCCTCCCCCCCCCCCCCCCCCCCCCCCCGGCTCTCTCTCCCTCTCTCTCTCTCTCTCTCTCTTCCCCCCCCCCCCCCCGGCTCTCTTCCTCCCCCCCCCCCCCCGGCTCCCCCCCCCCGGCTCTCTTTCTCCCCCCACCCCCCCGGACTCTCTTTCTCCCCCCCCCCCCCCCCGGACTCTCTTTCTCCCCCCCCCCCCCCGGACTCTCTTTCTCCCCCCCCCCCCCCCGGACCTCTCTCCCCCCCCCCCCCCCCCCCCCCCGGACTCTCTTCTCTCCCCCCCCCCCCCCCCCCGGACTCTCTTTCCCCCCCCCCCCCCCCCGACTCTCTTTCTCCCCCCCCCCCCCCCGACTCTCTCTCTCCCCCCCCCCGGCTCTCTCTCTCTCTCTCTCTCTCTCTCTCTCTCTCTTCCCCCCCCCCCCCGGCTCTCTTCCCCCCCCCCCGGCTCTCTTCCTTCCCCCCCCCCCGGCTCTCCTCTCCCCCCCCCCCCCCCCCGGCTCTCTTTCTCCCCCCACCCCCCCGGCTCGCTTTTCCCCCCCCACCCCCTCCCCCGGCTCGCTTCCCCCCCTCCCCCGTCTCACTTCCTCCCACCCCAGGCACACTTTTCCCCTCCCCCCAGGCTCTCTTCTCCACCCCCCCCCCCCCCCCGGCTTTCTTTCCACCCCCAGGCTCTCTTTCTTCCCCCCTCCCCCCAAGGCTCTCTTTCTTTCACCCCCTCCCCCCAGGCTCTTTCTTTCACCCCCTCCCCCCAGGCTCTCTTTCTTTCACCCTCTCCCCCCAGGCTCTCTTTCTATCACCCCCTCCCCCCAGGCTCTCTTTCTTTCACCCCCCCCCCTCCCCCAGGCTCTCTTTCTTTCCCCCACACCCCCCCCCCCCCAGGCTCTCTTTCCTCTCCTCTTTCCCCCCCCCTCCCCCCCCCCTCCCAGGCTCTCTTTTCTCCCCCCCCCCCATGGTCTCTTCTCTTTCTCCCCCCCCCCCCTCTCCAAGGCTCTCTTTCCACCCGCCCCACCCCCCAAGGCTCTCTTTCCACCCCCCCCCCCCCAGGCTCAGGCTCTCTTTCCTCTCTCTCTCTTCCCCCCCCCCCCCCCACACACAGGCTCTCTTCTCTCCTCCCCCCCCCCCCCCCAGGCTCTCTTCTCCCCCCCCCCTTCCCAGGTTCTCTTCCCCCCCCCCCCCCCAGGTTCTCTTCCCCCCCCCCCCCCCAGGCTCTCTTTCCCCCCCCCCCCACCCCAGGCTCTCTTTCCCCCCCCCCCCCACCCCAGGCTCTCTTCCCCCCCCCCCCACCCCAGGCTCTCTTTCCCCCCCCCCCCCCCCCCCAGGCTCTCTTCCCCCGCCCCCCCCCCAGGCTCTCTTCCCCGCCCCCCCCCCAGGCTCTCTTCCCCCCCCCCCCCCCCCAGGCTCTCTTCTCCCCCCCCCCCCCCCCCCCCCCCAGGCTCTCTTTCCCCCCCCCCCCCCAGGCTCTCTTCTTCCCCCCCCCCCCCCAGGCTCTCTTCTCCCCCCCCCCCCCCCCCCCCCCCAGGCTCTCTTCTCCCCCCCCCCCCCCCCAGGCTCTCTTCTCCTCCCCCCCCCCCCCCCCCACGCTCTCTTCTCCCCCCCCCCCCCCCCCCAGGCTCTCTTCTCCCCCCCCCCCCCCCAGGCTCTCTTCTCTCCTCCTCCCCCCCCCCCCCCAGGCTCTCTTCTCCCCCCCCCCCCCCCCCCAGGCTCTCTTCTCCCCCCCCCCCCCCCCAGGCTCTCTTCTCCCCCCCCCCCCCCCCAGGCTCTCTTCCCCCCCCCCCCCCGGCGCTCTTTCTCTCTTTCCCCCCCCCCCCTCCCCCAGGCTCTCTTTCTCTCCCCCCTCCCCCCCCCCCCCCCCCCCCCAGGCTGTCTTTGTTTCTCTCTCTCTCTCTCTCTCTGTCTCTCTTCTCCCCCCCCCCCCCCCCCCCCCGGCTCCCCCATTCTGTTCAATCAGACACTGATGCTTTGGGAAATAACAGGGAATCTATAAGCATTGGAACAGGCAATACTTGATCAATTGTTGGAAATTATAAATGGTGTTTGTTGAGACAATAAGGGGAAACTTTCCACTGGCTGGAGGAACTGAGTTTGTTTCTTTTACTGGTTCCAGCGCTGAAAGCGATCATTTAGCTTGTCGAGTCTGTGTTGGCTCTCTCTGGACGATCAACCCCAGTCCCACTGAGCTGTGATTTCCCAGTAACCCTCCACATTCATTCACTTCAGACAATTGTCCAATTGATCGATTGATTCTGCCTCCACCACACTCCGGCAATGCAGTCAGATCCTAATATTCGATATTTCTCTCTATCTATTCTGCTGAATACCTCTAACAAATCTCCCCTCAATCTTGTGTTATCCTGCTTCTCCAAACTAACTGAAGTTCTCTGGAACTAACACTGAATCTTCTCTCGTATCTTCAATTTTCCTGAAGTAGAGGGCATCACGGTGGCACAGTGGTTAGCTCTGTTGCCTCGCGGCGCTGAGGCCAGCTTTGATCCCGGCTCTAGGTCACTGTCCGTGTGGAGTTTGCCCATTCTCCCCGTGTTTGTGTGGGTTTCGCCCCCACAATCCAAAGATGTGCGGGGTAGGTGGGTTGGCCACGCTAAATTGCCCCTTAAGTGGAAAAATGAATTGGGTACTCTAAATTTATTTTTAAAAAATTTTCCTGAAGTATGGTGCCCAGAATTGAAGACACCACTGCAGTCGAGGTTGAATCAGTGTTTTACACAGAGTTGTACATAAAGTTAAACGTAACTCCCTTGCTTTTCTACACATTGTCCCGATTTATAAAGCCCAGAATTGGCTATGCTTTACGAATCACTTTCTCAAATGGCCCTTCAATGATTTCTGTACATATACATCTGGACCATCTATTCCAGCGCCTCTTTAGAATTGTAGCCTTTATATTGCTTCTTCTCGTTCTCCTTAACAAAACATATCATTTCACACTTCTCCGCGTCAAATTGCACCTACTGCCTATTTTCCCATTTCACCAGCCTGTCCAAGTCTTATCACTGTCCTCCTCACAGTTCGCAATATTTCCCAGTTTCGTCATCTGCAAGGGATTAGCTGTGGAGAATTCTTATTGTGAACTTGTGATCTGGGATGTGCTGTCTGAAAGGTCGAAGCCAATTTCAGTGCAACTTTCAAAAGATAATTGTTAATGTTTGTCGGGAAAATTTGCAGGGCTATTGGGAAAAGCAGGGGGGTGACACTAATGATTTCTTTCAAAGGCACAGGCATCATGGTTGAATTGCATCCTGTAGTGCAACATAATGTGAACATATTCACATATCCTGAGCCATCCTGTCACATTGTTTAATCCATTCTAAAAAACATTATTTACACTTGTAGTAAAAGCTGCTTATGTACACATGTCATGCTTGTAATGACCCTGAGGCCATGAAAGCTGCTGTCTAAATGCATGAAGGGTGGGGCAGCACCGTAGCATTGTGGATAGCACAATTGCTTCACAGCTCCAGGGTCCCAGGTTCGATTCCCCGCTGGGTCACTGTCTATGCGGAGTCTGCACATCCTCCCCGTGTGTGCGTGGGTTTCCTCTGGGTGCTCCGGTTTCCTCCCACAGTCCAAAGATGTGCGGGTTAGGTGGATTGGCCATGCTAAATTGCCCATAGTGTCCAAAATTGCCCTTGTGTTACATAGAGTTAGGGTTGGGTGGGGTTACTGGGTTCTGGGGATAGGGTGAAGATGTTGACCTTGGGTTGGGTGCTCTTTCCAAGAGCTGGTGCAGACTCGATGGGCCGAATGGTCTCCTTCTGCACTGTAAATTCTATGATAATCATTACATGAAGTTCTATTAGACTTGTGGACCTTTTCCTATACTACAGTACAGACTACACGGCAGAGGTACGTTGATAGGAACAGGAGTAGACCATTTGGCCTGTGGAACGTGCTCTGCCATTTCATACCATCAAGGCTGATGGTGGTGTGCGAGATGTGGGCAACACTGTTACCTCTGAACATGATACTGAATCTTAATTCCTGTGTGAAACACACTTGGAACGATCCAGTATAAAATTGAAATGCCAGAAGTAATCAGGTCAGTCAGTACCTGAAGAGAGAAAACAGGTTGATGTTTCATGTTGAGTTGAGGAGCAGACTTGAAGGCTTGGATGGCTTATTCTTGCTCGAATGTTCTTATGTAAATTTTTGTTACAACTAAGCATTCTGACAAATGGTTGGTGTATTTCCAAATGTGATTTCAACAATTGTTTGCAGGTTGATGTTCTCTGAACTTTGGAATAGGTTCTGGGGATCATTCTTGACTCGAAGCAAAACTAGTTCAACCATCGCCACAACATTGTTTCAGGGTCAGGCAGATGTGAATGACTGACTTCCTAGATCCTCTACTATGTACAAAGCTTTGCCAGGAATGTGTTGGAACACTTGCACCTCACCTGGAAGCGATACTGCACAATTCCAGGCCCAGCATTTTGCTTGATTGGTGTCCTAAACATTGGACTGAATATCCAACCACTCCAGCACTGCCACAGGGTGGCTGCAGTTTGTATTCCAAAGAATTTACAGCACGGGCGACACATCACTCTTCCCATTTATCTACAGCGAGATTACTGGAGCGCACCCTGGCTTGTGAACTCAAACATTAACAAGGAAAAGAGCAGCAAAGTCATGGAAATGCTATCGTTTCTGAGTCACGCACCATCCCAATTTGAACATATCAGGTAGTTGCTTATTTGTCCCTGAATTTAAGATCCTGAAATTGTGGGAGCAGCACCAGTACATCGGTTACAGCAATTCACAGAGGGCGCACCACTATCCCAGCAGGATCCAGAGATAGGGGTAACCCCAGGTTAATTGACTGCAAATGCTCGCATTCAAAGCATTGTCTTGCATCTTAGACTTTGTCTATATATATGTTTCTGGAACATACCTCTTCATTCACCTGAGGAAGGAGCAGTGCTCCGAAAGCGAGTGTTTGAAACAAACCTGTTGGACTTTAATCTGGTGTTGTAAGACTTCTTACTATGAAAGCCATGGCGTCAGTTCTGTTTTTTCTCCATTTAAAAGGAAAGCTAGTTCAGAATATCACTCAGCTGCAGGATGTGCTGGGGTAGTGATATCGGTGTGTAGTTTTACATTACTTCCACTATATGGTCTGGCCTTTCCGGAAGAAAAGTTGTTGAATAATAATAAACAGAAATGATCCCCAGGAATGAATGAAAAAAACATTCTCCTGTAATGTTTCTCCGGTGGGTGGGAAGTTCTCACCTGTTAAATTCTTACAATAAAATCATAGCCAAAGAATTACTTGCAATGGCTTCTCTCTTGCTCCTGCATCATTGCTTCTGTGAGGGGCTCCCAGCTCTGTAAATTAAGCTCTGTAAATTAGCAACTGACTCCAACCCTCTATCTGGCAGCTTTGAGATTAAACCAGACTCTAACCCTCTAACTGGCAGCTTTGAGATTAAACCAGACTCTAACCCTCTAACTGGCAGCTTTGAGATTAAACCAGACTCTAACCCTCTATCTGGCAGCTTTGAGATTAAACCAGACTCTAACCCTCTAACTGGCAGCTTTGAGATTAAACCAGACTGTAACCCTCTAACTGGCAGCTTTGAGATTAAACCAGACTGTTTGGTGTCGCATTTGATCTGATATGAGCTTCTTGCCACATTTGTGCCATCACTGATACTGTTGATTTTCATCTCCATAACATTGGCCAACTTTTCCCATCTTGTCTAATCTGCTGCTGAAACTCTCGTCCATGCCTCTGTTTCCTCTAGACTTAAATATTCCAATCCAGGCTGGTCTCCCACATATTGCTCTCTGTAAAGTTGAGGTTGTCCAAAATGTTGCTGCTCTGGATGTGGTGTATATGGATTTCAGTAATGCATTTGATAAGGTTCCCCATGTTAGGCTCATTGAGAAAGTTAGGGGGCATGGGATACAGTGAAATCTGGCTGTCTGGATACAGAATTGGCTGGCCGAAAGAAGACAGCGAGTGGTAGTGGATGGCAAGTATTCTGCCTGGAGGTCGGTGACCAGTGGTGTCCCGCAGGGATCTGTTCTGGGACCTCTGCTCTTTGTGGTCTTTTTAAATTGACTTGGATGAGGAAGCGGAAGGGTGGGTTAGTAAATTTTCTGTCAACATGAAAGCTGGTGGAGTTGGAGGTAGTGTCGAGGGCTGTTGCAGGTTATAACAGGTCATTGACAGGATGCAGAGCTGGGCTGAGAAGTGGCAGATGGAGTTCAACCTTGATAAATGTGAAGTGAATCATTTTGGAAGGTCGAGTTTGAATGCTGAATATCGGGTTAAAGGCAGGATTCTTGGAAGTGTGCAGGAACAGAGGGATCTTGGGGTCACGTACATAGATCCCTCAAAGTTGCCACCCAGGTTGATAGGGTTAAGAAGGCGTATGGTGTGTTGGCTTTCATTAACAGGGGGATTGAGTTTAAGAGCCGCGAGGCTTATAAAAACTTGGTTAGACCACACTTGGAATATTGTGTCCAGTTCTGGTCGCCTCATTATAGGAAGGATTTGGATGCTTTGGAGAGTGTACAGAGGAGATTTACCAGGATGCTGCCTGGACTGGACGGCATGTCTTATGAAGAAAGGTTGAGGGAGCTAGGGCTTTTCTCACTAGAGCGAAGAAGGCAGAGAGGTGACTTGATAGAGGTGTTACAAGGTGATGAGAGGCATGGATAGAGTGGACAGCCAGAGACTTTTCCCCAGGGTGGAAATGGCTGTCACGAGGGGCATAATTTTAAGGTGATTGGAGGAAGGTATAGGGGAGATGTCAGAGGTTGGTTCTTTACACAGAGAGTGGTGGGTGTGTGGAATGCACTGCCAACAGAGGTGGTGGAGTCAGAGTCATTCGGGACATTTAAGCGACTCTTAGACAGGCACATGGACAGCAGTAAATTGAAGGGATGTAGGTTAGGTTGATCTTCGATTGGGATAAATGGTCATAACATCTATGTTCCTGTATCACTTCTGCTCACTGACCCACATCGGCTCCTCCTCCAGTCATGTCTTGATTTTAAAATTCTCATCATTCTTTTGAAATGTCTCTATGGCCCCACTCCACCCATCTCTAATCCTCTCCAGCCCTCCAATAAACTTTTAATTTAGAGTACCCAATTATTTTTTCCAATTAAGGTGCAATTTAGCATGGCCAATCCACCTACCTTGCACATCTTTGAAACTCACGAAGACATGGGGAGAAGGTGCAAACTCCACACGGACAGTGACCCAGGGCTGGGATTTGAACCTGGGTCCTCAGCGCCATAGTCCCAGTGCTAACCACTGCACCGCATGCCGCCCTTCCCTACATTAATCTGGATTCTTGAGCATCCCCAATTTTAATTGTTCCACCGATGGTGGCCGTGTTTTCATTTCCCTTGGCCCTCGACTCTGAATTCCCTCTTTGTCCCTCACTTTCCCCTTTTAAGACACTCCCTAAAACCTACCCATCTGCAGGAGAACATTCATCTGTTTATGAATTCGCTGCACTTTTTAGTGCAAACCACAACTTTTCTTATTATGTATAGTAATGAAGAGTTTGCGTTTTCTTGCTTCTGATTTTGTAATTACTTCTGGGACTGAATGAAAGCACATTATCCTGATTAGATGCACATAGCCTCCCTGCTAATGACTGGTTTTGATGTGTGTAGCTGACGTTTGGTTATGCTGACACTGGTGTGTCCATCCCACTGTGCTGTGACTGCTCGGCAGGTATTTTGTTCTTGCGTCCCTACAGGTGGCTGGCAGTTTGGAGGTGACTGCCACAAAGCTGAAGTCACTTAGAACGGTTCCGCTTTCTCTGCGAAATGTGTGGTTTTCACTACTCGCTGCTTTCCACTACTCGCTGCTTTCCCTTCTCGTTTTTCATGCATGTTCCCAGAAGCTTCAGTGTGTTCAGGTACCTCTGGAATTGGCCTTAAACTGTCTTTGTGCGATGATGTGAGAGCAAGTTCAGTGAATGGTCAGTGCAGCCAAAAGCTTTCTTTTCTAAATGAGACTCATTTGAACTCCCTGCCACTTAATCAAAAGCGGCCAAATTAATCATTTGTGCTGTAAACCTACTTCACAGCAGTCTGTCGGCTGCTCAGAAAAAAAATTACACCTTCAGTTTTGAGAAAGAGCAAGAGAGAATAAACCAGAAACAAGAGTCACTGAGCTGTCTCTGTTGAAGACCAGCAAGGACCTTAAATGGTGAAAGAAGGTGGATTGAGAAGCACTGATTCTGAGGAACTAACGGCTCCTCATGGACACAGGACATCGCAATTATGAAAGAATATTGAATGATAGGGATCACAAGGGTTGTAAATGTTTTAGATTTTGTTCAGTTTAATTTATTAAGAGAAGTTGTCCTCTTTCCTGAATGTAATTGAGTTCCACGGATGCTTACAGCCCTCTAACCTCACTGTGCTACCGGTGGACTCGATGGGCTGAATGGCCTCCTTCTGCACTGTAAATTCTATATTCTTAATATTCTCACACCAGAGCTTTAACGGAGCTAGTCCCAACTGCATCAACATTCCAAACATCACGTTCTAATGCTTCACCTGGTAGGTCATTCCAAACAATTTTCGCCACCTCACTTCGGATCCTGTTGTTTCAACCAGCCTGATTTACTTTGCAGCAATATTCCAGATTCACATTATCTGTGCTGTTTGATGCTTTAATATTCTTGAATGTCCCTTAACCTATCCTTTCCAGACAGCACAACTCCACTCTATTCTTTCCCCAGCCCACCTTTATAGATCATGAGGTTCACTTCTGTTTCTCTCAGTTCTACTGAAGGAAAGGAATCAGCAGCAGGTACAAATAACAGAATTTAAACTAAAAACATTTAGATGATTTTTTTCCAATTAAGGGGCAATTTAGCGTGGCCAATCCACCGACCCTGCACATCTTTCGGTTGTGGGGGTGAGACCCACGCAGACACGGCGAGAACGTGCAAACTCCACACGGACAGTGATCCAGAGCCGGGATTGAACTGGGTCCTCAGCGCCATAGGCAGCAATGCTAACCACTGCGCCACCGTGCTGCCCTCCAAATAACAGAATGAATGTGGGTCAGAACGATGCATGATGATGTGATTTAGAAATCTACTGGGACTTCTGCTTCTGAAATGGATTCAAGAGCACAGATGATGCCAGGTGAAGGCCATATGATAGTTTTCTCGATCCAGGCGCTCTTTGTTCTTGGATGAAGACAATGTTCCATTTATTTTTGTTTGATTTTTTAAAAAGAGATATTTTATTCCAAACGTATGCAACATCAACAGAATACAGTCCATCAAAACATCGTCAACAGTTTGTACATTTTTGATGGGTACCCTGAAGAACTGTGGGATTGGAAGATGAGGTATGGGTGACCTGGTTGCCTGACATGAAACCGAGGTGGGGTTTAAGTTGACTAATTACTAGATTGTTTCAAAATGTGCTCCGGTGAGGGTCTCAACTCGACCTCTGGGTTGGGCGGCATGGAGGCGCAGTGGTTAGCACTGCTGCTTCACAATGTCGAGGACCCGGGTTTGATCCCGGCCTCGGGTCACTGTCCGTGTGGAGTTTGCACATTCTCCCCATGTCTGCGTGGGTCTCACCCCCACGACCTAAAGATGTGCAGGGTAGATGGATTGGCCAAGCTAAATTGCCCCTTAATTGGAAAAAACTCAATCTCTGGGATGCTCATCCAGTACCATATCCACACTATCACATCACTTAATTCCAATTTAGTCATTGTTTAATTCTGTACAAAGGTGGGTTGCCTTCATGTTGCAATGGGCGGTGGGTACTTGTCTATTTTTGTTTTTGGAAATTGCTCTATTAGGTATTGATGTGTTCCTACAACCTGAGCTGGTGCGCAGTCAATTCCAGCCCCCCGGAGTCACAACACCAGTGAATTAACCAATAGTTCTCAAAGATACCCAGGTTTTCAGCCCAATAATTACAGTCATTGGGTTTGTAAATGTAAACCCATTTACTGTTTGTCTATAACAAGAACTATAATGAACGATGCAGCAAATACAACTGGCTGACTATTAACTAGTTCCAAACTCCCCACTTTAACCTGCTCCCCACCCTCTCTAAATACACCCCCACAAGACTGACAAATGCAGAGGAGTGAAAAGGGGTAAAGCATAATAAGTGGAAGGTAAAATAGCCTGTTTCAGGTGATGGTTCTTAGCACACCTTTCTCCACAGCAAGCTTGCTGATTAAAGTCTTTCTTTGCAGCTTGTACTGGTTTTCTTGTAGGTAGATTCATTCAGGAACTCTGGAGTTTCAGAAACACACTGTAGGGGAAAGAGAGTGGATCTTCCGGCTTTTTAAGAGAGGAGTCAAACTGAAACCCTGGGACTCTGAAAAGCATATCAGTGGGATAAGATCCAATCATCACCTGTCAGAGGGCAGAGAAGAGCCTTTTGGGCCCATTCATTGGCAACCAATCAATCAAATGAGTCCCAAATCCATCTTGCACTGGTGCCAAGTCTGCAGCTCCAGTTTAAACCAAACTGGAATCCTCTGCTTGAATTAAAGATACCGGCTGCTTGCCTGAAAGAGACATGCACATTAATCATCCATGCAGCAAAATAAGAACAGCAAAATAAAAGAAAAGGGAATAAACAAGAAGGACTCTTGTATTTCCCTCGGTGAGCAGATCTTGCGGGAACACCGTGAGACACTTCAGACCAATTTGATATGTGGGATTTGTTTTCTTGAGCATGTCCAAATGCTTTGAATTTTTAAGCCCTTGACTCACTTTGACTCAGGCAGAGGGTGACTTGATATTGAACCATAAAGCCAATGAGGTGCCAACTTCACGATGTCTTAGTTGACCTTGGACATAGTTGCTGCCATTGATTTTGGGAGATGAAATTAAATGTAAATCGCTTATTGTCACAAGTAGGCTTCAAATGAAGTTACTGTGAAAAGCCCCTAGTCACCACATTCAGGCGCCTGTTCGGGGAGGCTGGTACAGGAATTTGAACCGTGCTGCTGGCCTGCCTTGGTCTGCTTTAAAAGCCAGATATTTAGCCCTGTGCTAAACCAGCACCTGGGAAATGATCCAGGATTTAATTGTAGTCCAGCTATAAACATGCATGTTTGAATTTCAAGAGAGCACAATTCCTTGATGATTGAGTAGCCTGCAGGTTTTGTTGAATTTTTCTCCTGAAGCATGAGCATTTGGTGGTTGATTGTGAGGGTGAATTGGCATTCCAGCAGAATTTCGCAATGTCACGGGAAAGTATTCGGGAAGAAAATAAAATTTCTTTCTTCAGGGGCGTCCCTTGGTTCCACATGTAGTTCTGGTTGCCAGTATGCAGGTAACAATCTAGCCATGGAGCTGCAGAGAACAACTTCAAGGTCTTGGTGACTGAATCATGAAGTTAAGACTCAAACAACGTGGACTGTTTCACCTTGAGTTATTTGCGGCGTTCTGATGGATGTAGTTCTGATTTGGGGGGGGTGGGGAAAACGAGGTACATTTTAAAAAGTGGTCTGCCTTGCAATGCTTGGAAACTGAACTACTTTGAGTGCCAAGTTTACAGATGACTCAAATAGGCGAGGATGGCGAGAGTCGACAGAGGGAAATGGACAGGTTAGGTGAATGGGCCGATACTTGGCAGATGAAATATAATGTAGGAAAAAGTGAAGAACTTTGGTAGGAGGAATAAAAGAGCCAAATAACAACAACACCTCCACAATAGTCCTCAACACTAGGGCCCCACAAGGCTGCGTACTTAGCCCCCTCTCTACTCCCTGTACACACACGACTGCGTGGCAAAATTTGTTTACGACTCCATCGACAAGTTTGCTGACGATACGACCATAGTGGGCCGGATCTCGAATAACGACGAGTCAGAATACAGGAGGGAGATAGAGAACCTAGTGGAGTGGTGCAGCGACAATAATCTCTCCCTCAATGCCAGCAAAACTAAAGACTGGTCATTGACTTCAGGAAGCAAAGTACTGTACACACCCCTGTCAGCATCAACGGGGCTGTGGTGGAGATGGTTAGCAGTTTAAAATTCCTAGGGGTGCACATCTCCCAAAATCTGTCCTGGTCCACCCATGTTGACACTACCACCAAGAAAGCACAACAGTGCCTATACTTCATCAGGAAACTAAGGAAATTCGGCATGTCCACACTGACTCTTACCAACTTTTACAGGTGCACCACAGAAAGCATCCTATCTGGCTGCATCACAGCCTGGTATGGCAACTGCTCGGCCCAGGACCACAAGAAACGTCAGAGTCGTGAACACCGCCCAGTCCATCACACGAACCTGCCTCCCATCAATTGACTCCATCTACACCTCCCGCTGCCTGGGGAAAGCGGGCAGCATAATCAAAGATCCTTCCCACCCGGCTTACTCACTCTTCCAACTTCTTCCATCGGGCAGGAGATACAGAATTCTGAGAACACGCACGAACAGACTCAAAAACAGCTTCCCCACTGATACCAGACTCCGAAATGACCCTCTTATGGACTGACCTCATTAACACTACACCCTGTATGCTTCATCCGATGCCAGTGCTTATGTAGTTACATTGTATATGTTGTGTTGCCCTGTTATGTATTTTCTTTTATTCCCTTTTCTTCTCATGTATTTAATGATCTGTTGAGCTGCTCGCAGAAAAATACTTTTCACTGTAACTCTGTACATGTGACAATAAACAAATCCAATCCAATATAATGCAATTGGGCAGCACGGTGGCACAGTGCTTAGCATCGCTGCCTCGCAGCGCCAGGGACCCGGGTTCGATTCCCACTGTCTGTGTGGAATTAGATGTGTAAATTTGGTGGATTTGGCGAGCTAAATTGCTGGCTGCATGGCCTCTGCATGTATTCTCACTACTTTGTGTAGAGCAATGAAAGGTTAGTGGTGATTGTACATTTTTAAACTGGGTGCATGTCTGTAGGTAATGCTTCATCAGCTCTGCTTCTCATAGTGTTTCCCTCAGATTTTATTTGAAGATTACTTGGAGAATGGTTGTTAAGTATGCCTGTGATAAGGGCAGCGCGGTGGCACAGTGGGTTAGCCCTGCTGCCTCACGACGCCGAGGTCCCAGGTTCGATCCCGGCTCTGGGTCACCGTCCTTGTGGAGTTTGCACATTCTCCCCGTGTCTGCGTGAGTTTCACCTCCACAACCCAAAGATGTGCAGGGTAGGTGGATTGGCCTCGCTAAATTGCCCCTAAATTGGAAAAAAATGTTTGGGTACTCTAAATTTATTTAAAAAAATTATAATAAGGGTATGAGAAAAAGGACATAGAATGTAAACGAGGTATTCTTTAATCTGGTTAATTTGTGATGGTCTACTGCCCTCATTTGCACCATGGGGCCAAGTACATGGTGATACTGTGCATTTATGGGGATTTGCTGAGTAGACGAAAAATCAAGGGTGTGATGCTCTCGGTGCAGTCAGTGGCTTCTATGTGGTTTACTTCTGATTAGCAAATGTTGGGAGGAAGTCATCCAGTCCTGATACATGAACACCCAATCAAGGAGTGCAAAAACGATTCTTTCTTTCAGAGGTGTGATGCTGCTGTGGTGCACATTAACATGTTCTCCAATTTATTTGCAGACTGAGCATTCCCCGCGATCAGAGAGGAAGAGGAGGGACTCGTTTGGAATGTTTGACGGCTATGACAGCTGCAGTGAGGATAGCAGCAGCAGCTCGAGCTCTGATGACAGCGAAGAGGAAGTTACCTCCATACCAGCCAGTCTCCCACTTATCAAAACCAATGGACAAGTCTACACATATCCAGATGGCAAATCTGGAATGGGTCAGTCAGTGGCATTGTTCTTCTGTGTACAGTTAGTCTTTCTTATAACCTATTGCAAGATGCACCATGGAATGGATTTACAGAACATGATTGGACCTAACTATTCCTGTTCACCCTATTGTATGGGGTGCTTCAACCAGATGTAGATTAGTACCTAGTTATCCAGCTTCGACCATTCTGCTTCGATTTCCAAATACCACCCAAAGCTATACTGATTGCTATCAGTAGGTCATTTCCTTGGTATAAAATCTGATGTGTGTCTAGTCAGAATAAGTGAATCAGACTAGATTTGTCAAATGCCTCATTTAAAAAAAAAAAAATCAGTTTTTAAAATTCCTGAGAGAACTTTAAATCTCTGGGCAATTCAGCTGTTTGATCAGCATGCCCTTGTGTTCTCGAGCACAGATAACTCTGTAAAAGTGAAAATAGACCAGCAGGCCTCTAGGATTGCGAGTGTCCCCATTGGACCACTTGGAATCCCATGGGTATGAAGATTT
Source organism: Scyliorhinus torazame (assembly GCF_047496885.1). Lineage (NCBI taxonomy): Eukaryota > Metazoa > Chordata > Chondrichthyes > Carcharhiniformes > Scyliorhinidae > Scyliorhinus > Scyliorhinus torazame. Next base: position 166,519,989 of record NC_092724.1, read on the forward strand.
GAAAGAGGAGACTTGAACACTGTCTCCAAAAGTTTTTAACCCATTGTCCTTTCACAAACATGTGAATGAGCATTGATGGCTGACTTTGGGTGGGTGGGCTGGTGTTAGTGCTTCTGTCTGCGTGAGCTGGAGTTTTATTTGCAGAAAAGCGAAGCAGCATTGCAGAGATGATGACCTCCATATTTTTCACTTGATTTCAAATCCAATCTCACCAATGGGGTGAAAAACTCTTCTAACTGGCTACAAGGATCCAAACTGAAATTTCTGTGCTGTTGTCTCAACTGATTATTTCATGAATGCCGGTGTGGGCAAAAATAGTTGGTACAATGGAGGTTGATCGAATGGTTTTGCAGAGACTTTATGCTCTGTCCTATCTGTGTTTTGGCTACTGATGCCACAAAAAATAGGTTTGTATTTAATTCTAGAGCACTGATGCGCCTGATTTTGTTCACGTTAATTTATTAAAAACCTCTAAAGGCCAGTCACTTGAAAGCGGATGAGAAGTTTTGAGGAGAAATCCAATATTTGCTCCATTGTCACGGTCTTTGCCCAGAATTCAGCTGGATTGGATCCTGTAATCAAGTCATGAAATGTGATTATCTAGCTGGTGAACGTTTCTGTTTGCAGCTTGTGTTAGTGTAGCACTCTGATCAGCTGTTGCTGTACATGTGGCTGAGGGTTTTACTGTTTAAAAAAAAAAAAAAAAAAAAATCCAACTTTTTAAATCTCCTATTATAGCAAAATAAATGACAAATTCCACTTAAATTTCAAAATATACTTAGTGCCCCTTTTTTTGCAGGGAGGGAGGAAATAACTTATTTTGTACTTATCAAAATTCACTAGACTGGGGTGGTCCCGGCGGATTGCAAAGTAGCAAACGTGACACCACTGTTTAGAAAAGGAGGTCGGCAGAAAGCGGGTAATTATAGGCCGGTAAGCTTAACTTCGGTTGTAGGGAAAATGCTGGAAAATGCTGGAATCTATCATTAAGGAGGAAATAGCGGGGCACCTGGAGGGAAATTGTCCCATTGGGCAGACGTAGCATGGGTTCATAAAGGGTAGGTCATGTCTGACTAATTTGGTAAAATGTTTTGAGGACGTTACCAGTGCAGTAGATAACGGGGAGCCAATGGATGTGGTATATCTGGATTTCCAGAAAGCTTTTGACAAGGTGCCACACAAAAGGTTGCTGCATAAGATAAAGATGCATGGCATTAAGGGGAAAGTGGTAGCATGGGTAGAGGATTGGTTAACTAACAGAAAGCAGAGAGTGGGGATAAATTGGTGTTTCTCTGGTTGGCAACCTGTAACTAATGGGGTCCCTCAAGGATCAGCGTTGGGCCCGCAGTTGTTCACAATTTACATAGATGATTTGGAGTTGGGGACCAAGTGCAAAGTTTGCAGACGACACTAAGATGAGTGGTAAAGCAAAAAGTGCAGAGGATACTGGAAGTCTGCAGAAGGATTTGGATGGGTTAGATGAATGGGCTAGGGTCTGGCAGATGGAATTCAATGTTGACAAATGTGAAGCTATCCATTTTGGGAGGAATAACAGCAGAATGGATTATTATTTTAACGGTAAGATGTTAAAACATGCTGCTGTGCAGAGGGACCTGGGTGTGCTGGTGCACGAGTCGCAAAAAGTTGGTGTGCAGGTGCAACAGGTGATTAAGAAGGCTAATCGAGTTTTGTCTTTCATTGCTTGAGGGATGGAGTTCAAGACTAGGGAGGTTATGCTGTAATTGTATAAGGTGTTGGTGAGGCCACATCTGGAGTATTGTGTTCAGTTTTGGTCTCCTTACCTGAGAAAGGACATATTGGCACTGGAGGGAGTTCAGAGGCGATTCACTAGGTTGATCCCAGAGTTGAGGGGATTAGATTACGACGAGAGGTTGAGTAGACTGGGACTGTACTCATTGGAGTTTAGAAGGATGCGGGGGGGATCGTATAGAAACATAAGATTATGAAGGGAATAGACAGGATAGATGCAGGCAGGTTGTTTCCACTGGCGGGTGAAAGCAGAACTAGGGGACGTAGCCTCAAAATAAGGGGAAGTAGATTTAGGACTGAGTTTAGAAGGAACTTCTTCACCCAAAGGGTTGTGAATCTCTGGAATTCCTTGCTCAGTGAAGCAGTTGAGGCTCCTTCTTTAAACGTTTTTAAGAAAAAGATAGACACCTTTCTAAAGAATAAAGGGATTCGGGGATATGGTGTACGGGCCGGAGAGTGCAGCTGAGTCCACAAAGATCAGCCATGATCTCATTGAATGGTGGAGCAGGCTCGAGGGGCTGGATGGCCTACTCCTGTTCCTAGTTCTTATGTTCTCATGTTCTTATCAAGGCAAGAGAATTGGGCAATTTTAACTCTGCACCTAATTGTTCTGAGCAGTTGATGTTCGTGGTTTAGTGCTTTGCCACGCTGCCAGGCCCAACATAAGGGCCTTGTGTTGTGCATTAAGGGTGCTCATAGTTTTCTAAGGCTAGTGGCCAGAAAGCCTGGATCTTTAGCAACCACCTGATCTGGAAGATACAGGAGGCAAATTTTCGAGAAGTGTAAAAGTAATAGGGTAGTGATAGCGGGGGATTTCAATTTCCCCAACATTAACTGGGGTAGTCCCAGTGTGAAAGGTTCAGAGGGAGCGGAATTCTTAAAATGCATGCAGTAGAACTTTTTAAGCTAGTACATAGAAGGTCCTACAAGAGAGGGGGTGGTCCTGGAATAATTTTGGGTAACAAAGCTAGGCAAGTGGTTGAAGTATCAGTCGCGCGGAACATTTTGCAGACAGTGATCATAACTCTGTTAGATTCCTGATTTGTTACAGAAAAGGACAAGGATGGGCCTGAAATAAAAGTTTAAACTGGGGGAAGGCTGATTTTAATAAGATCAGATATGATTTGGCCAGAATAGACTGGGAGTAGACACTTTTGGGTAAATCTGACAAAACAGTGGGACACATTCAAGAAGGAAATAGGGAGAGTGCATAGCCAACATATTCCAATAAAGAAAAAGGGGGCAGCAACAAATCCCAGTCAACCCTGAATATTGAGGGATATACAACATTGGATCAGGAGAAAAAGGAAGACTCACGGCCGATATCGAGGGCTCAAAACAGCAGAAACCCTCGGTGTATAGAATATGCAAAAGGGAACTTAAAAGGCAATTAGGAAAGCAAAAAGGGGACATGAAAGGATACTGGCAGGTAAAATAAAGAAAAGTCCTAACTTGTTTTACAAGTACATTGAGGGTAAAAGGACAACTACGGAAAGAGTATAAGGACCACGGGTAATTTGTGTGGAGCTGGAGGATGTAGGTAGGGTTCTAAATGAATACCGTGTGTCGGTGTTCACCTGTGAAAGGGCCAGTATGGGTACAGAAATCGGGGAGAATCAGTGATAAAATTCAAGAGATAAATATAGATAGGGAGGAGGTTCTGAGTGATCTGTCATGCTTAAAAATGGACACATCTCCAGCTCCAGATGAATCCCAGATGTGCCCAAGGCTGTTGAGTGAAGCAAGGAAGGGAATAGCAGGGACAATAATTTTTTATTCCTCTCTGGCCACAGGAGTGGTGCTGGGGGCTGGAGGATAACCAATGTGGCACCGTTATTCATGAAGGGAGGGCTAAACCAGGAAACTACATTATAGGAGGGATGTGATAGCACTGGAAAGGGTGCAGAGGAGATTTGCCAGGATGTTGCCTGGGCTGGAGAAGTGTTAGTTATACAGAGAGACTGGATACACTTGGGTTCCCTTTTATTCCCATGTACTTAATGATCTGTTGAGCTGCTCGTAGAAAAATACTTTTCACTGTACCTTGGTACACATGACAATAAACAAATCCAAAGCTACCTCATGCCCCCTTCTTGCCCTCCTAATCTCCTCCTTGAGTATACTCCTGTGCACCTCTGCGGAATCCATTAATTCCAGCTGCGTGTACCTGAGCCATGCCTCCTTCCTTTTTTCTGGCCAAAACCTCTGTTTTGTCATCCAGGGTTCCCTACTCCTGCTAGCCTTGTCCTTCACCCCAACAGGAACATATAGACCCTGAACTCTAGCTATTTCAGTTTTCAAGGCCTCCCACTTGCCGGAGGCCCCTTTGCCCTCAAACAAGCTACTCTAATCAACCCTTGCAAGCTCCTGTCTAACTCCATCAAAATTCGCCTTGCCCCAATTTAGAACTTGCACCTGTGGACCAGTTTTTTACCTTGCTGAACTGCGGATGTTCCAACTCTCACTATGGGGCCTTCTACAATCAGTGCTCAAGAAGGCTGTCTCTCAATTAGACTGGGATGGATTTGAACTTGGGGTCCCTGAGTGGAAAGGAAAGTTTTCCAACTCTGGGTGAAGCGGAGTCCAATTTGCTTGTGGTTTGTAAAAACATGATCAGTGATATATGTTTAATTTAAGTGATGAAGCAGTGACAGATTGACTGCATGCCACTGAGCTTCTTGTCATGGCTTCTGATTGTTCTCTGGTTCTATCCTGTCTTCATCAGCCACCTGTGAAATGTGTGGGATGGTCGGAGTGAGAGATGCTTTTTATTCTAAGACAAAGCGATTCTGCAGTGTTTCCTGCTCCAGAAGCTACTCGTCCAACTCGAAAAAAGCCAGCATTTTAGCCAGACTTCAGGTACTGTTTCAATATCCTGTGTGAAATCAGCATTGATACATTTTCTGTCTTTTGTACATCACCTGCCATATCAAATCTCTTTCCTGCCCAGCTTTCCCTTGATTTCAGTTATGAGGGAGCTCTTCAATTTGAATGAGAGCCAGACTTCGGGCTCGACAGAAATATGTGGACAGCAGAGCATGTTTTTGAATTAGAATGGCTCTCAATTGGCTGGCCTGAAATTTTCTGACGGTTAAGGCAGGTCAGCAGTTGGTTTAGTTTTGCAGTGATATTCACGAACTGTAACTATAGTTGCAGTTCTTGCACTAAAGCTGCCATGCTGATTCTAATTTAAAATGGAATGCAACTTCTCTCCTTTTAAAAGTGCTTCATTTATGGTGTGGAGCTTCTAAAAGTCATTGCTTACAACTGACGCTTTTGACCGCATATTGCGCCATGTCTTTCATACATGGGTCTTATTGCACAGTGGTACAGCTAATCGGCACAATTGCATTTTAGTAATTTTCAGAGTTTTAGCATTAGATTACTTCTAATTTAAGTTGTAGCAGTGTTCCGGTTGGGTTCTCCCCACTCAGATTTTGTTTGAAAGCCATGCTTTCAACTAGTGACACAGTGGTTAGCACTGCTGCATCACCGCGCCAGAGACCTGGGTTCAATTCCGGCCATGGGGGACTGTCTGTGTGGGGTTTGCACTTTCTCCCCATGTCTGCATGGGTTTCCTCCCACAGTCCAAAGAGGTGCAAGTTAGGTGAATTGGTCATGCTAAATTGCCTCTTAGTGCCCAGGAATGTGCACGTTAGGTTTTGGGGTTATGGAGGTCAGAGGGCGAGTGGGCATGGGTAGAGTGCTCATTTGAAGGGTCGGTGCAGACTTGATGGACCGAATGGCCTCTTTCTGCACTGTAGGGATTCTAAAGGGCGATGTAACAGATACACATACAGATACAGCTTATTGAGTGTGTTAATCAGTTGGCTTTCTTCCCCAATGGTAAAGCCTGTGGGATGAGATTCCAGTGCATGTACACCCATCCCTTCAAGTTCAGTTCCTGCAGGTAACCATTTCAGTTAAATCAACACTACAATCCATGGTCCTCTGCAAGTTTCTCATTCTTGTAATGTTTGATTGCAGCCTCATTTTCTCAACTATAATTCTCAAAACTTGTCTTCTCCTTTGTCACTTGCACTGATCATTCCTCCTAGAACCCTTGTATCTTCAGTATCTTAACAGCATAGCAAAGTGTTGAAGATGCTGTTTGCTTTAATTTATTGGTCTGAAATCACTGCAAAAACACCAAGTGTACCACAGAGTTAAGTACGGACTGTCTGTGGATTGTTCCACTGTCTCTTGAAATAAAGTTGTGAAGATTTGTTAGTTTTGTTGTTTTTTTTCTCGGGGGGGGGGGGGGGGGGAAAGAGACATGCTGTTGAAGATTTCCATCTTGCACTCATCAGGACAGGTTCACAAGAATACCAATTGCGAAGGGAACAACAATTTGTACTGCGTGGAGAGTGCACTGATTGGTAGAGGTGTTGCCATGGACGATGCATCAGGGTCCATTTTGCCAACCAATTGGCGCACTCTTCTGCAGTATGATTGTTGTTCCCTTTACAATTGGTATCCTTGTGAATCTGTCCTGATAAGTGCAAGACAAAAACTTTGACAACATGTCTTTGTTTAATAGCAATATTTAAGTTGTATAAAAGCAAATTATTATACATTTTTCTCCCCACACAATGTTTTGCTAATGCTTTTTGGAGGAGTGGTTGGCATTGTGATGGGCCATGTTTTTGTTTACCAACAAACTAAGAAATCTTTCTCTCAATTTTGCTAACTGGAATTGGGCCATGTGATCTTGACTTCCAAGTCTGTTAATAAGAGGGAATACATATGCACAAATACAGTGGGGAAAAAATAACTAATTTAAGCACATTTTTCAAGTGCTCGAACAGATAATTCATTTGTCACTTATGCTTATTTTTCCTTTCAACAGGGGAAACCTCCCACAAAGAAGGCAAAGGTTTTACAGAAACAGCCTTTAGTGGCTAAATTAGCAGCCTATGCACAGTACCAGGCAAGCCTACAACAGAATCAACCCAAGAGTAAAGCAGGTGACACATCATCTCTACGACCTTACATCATGCTGAAAACTGCTAGTCAGGGAACAAAACCAGCTTGAACACATTGGAAAGCTGAATTTTTGACCATTTTTATATTTGTTTATGTTGGTTTTAAGAGCTCAGCTGAAACATGTGTGTATTGTGAGATTTTGGACATGTGATATTGTTTGTAAAATAACACCTTCCTTTTCTGTCTTGTTTGCAATGATCCTGTAACAGTGAGTGACCAGAAATGGTGACCCCTTGGCATGAACGTCTAGCTCACAGCTGGCTGCATGCCTTTCTGGGTGTATTCGACTACACGGCTGGCACAAACTTTCAGTTTCCTCTCTAATGTGTGAACATGATCTGAGAAATTTGCTGCTCCTTCCTGTCACTGTCACCAAGACAATCTGGTGGCAAAGTGACGAGATATAGAGTCCTTATTGAAAGCTTTAAAAGTTGAGATTTCTATTTACACACCCTTTTGATTGGCAGCATCTCTTTATAGAATTACATAGAATGTATAGTACAGAAGTAGGTCATTTGGCCTAACTCGTCCTTGCTACGTCCATGTTCCACTCTAGCCTCATCTGGTTCGATCAGTATAACCCTCTGTTTCCTTTGCCCTCAAATGTTTATCGAGCTTCCCCTTAAAATCTATGTTGTTCATCTCCACTACTTCCTGTGGTAGTGAGTTCCATATTCTCACCATTCCTATGGTAAAGAAGTTTCTTTTAAATTCTCTACTTGATTTCTTGATGTCTTTCTGGCATTAATTTCCACTCGTTTTGCTCTTTCCCACACGTGGAAGCATTCTGTATCTGCTCTATCAAAAACTTTCATAATTTTAAATGTCTCTATTAAATCATCCTTCAATCTTCTTTCAACAGAAATGAGAGCCAGCGGTTAATTCTCTCCTGATAGAGCGGGCAGCATGGTGGCGCAGTGGGTTAGCTCTGCAGCCTCACGGCGCTGAGGTCCCAGGTTCGACCCCGGCTCTGGGTCACTGTCCGTGTGGAGTTTGCACATTCTCCCCGTGTTTGCGTGGGTGTCGGCCCCACAACCCAAAGATGTGCAGGGTAGGTGGATTGGCCACGCTAAATTGCCCCTAAATTGGAAAAAAAAATATTGGGTACTCTAAATTAAAAAAGAGAAAAATTCTCTCCTGATAGATAAAACCGTTGTGTTATCATTGCTGTAAATGTCTCTTCCACCGGCCCTAGTCCATCTATGTCCTTGTTAGAAAATCATGGCCAGAACTGTACGTGGTACTCGGCATGATCAAAGCAAGCCTTTTATAAAAATTAAAAAAAAAATTGAGTGCCCAATTAATTTTTTCCAATTAAGGGGCAATTTAACGTGGCCAATCCACCTACCCTGCACATCCTTTTGGGTTGTGGGAGCGAAACCCACGCAAACACGGGGAGAATGTGCAAACTCCACTCAGCAGTGACCCAGAGCTGGGATCGAACCTGGGATCTTGGCGCTGTGAGACATCAGTGCTAACCACTGTGCCACCGTGCTGCCGACCAAAGCAAGTTTTAATAGATATGTTGTATAACTTCTCAACTTTTTACCTCTACCTTGTAAAGTCAAATGCTTGATTTGCTTTTAATTTCTTATTAACTTGCATCTCTATTTATAGTGGTTTATGTATTTGTGCTCCCTGAACTCTTTGCTCCTTGACCATTTAGATTCTTACTTTCTAAGTAATATGGTTCAAAATGTAATACCCCTCGATTATCTGTTGAAACTCTTTTGCCAGTTATACACCCAGTTTGCATGTTTATTAATATCTGATAGTTTGTTGTAGTGGGCTATAATTCCCCACAAATTTAAAAATTGTATTTTTGAATCCAAAACCCAAATCACTAATATAACTTGTGAACATTTGCCTCAGCACTGTTCTCTTGGGGCTCAACAGTCCACATTCTGCCACTGAATAAGAACACTCCTTGAGAGCTTCTGTTGCTTCCTGTGTGAGCCCAGTGAATAGCTGAACCTTGCAGTTGAATATGATCCCAAGTTTGGCTTCTCGGGACAGGTGGAAGTTCAATCTTCATCTCGGGTGGCAGTGAAGGAACCACAATAGGCCTCTGCACTCCTGGGTGAGCAGAAAGACATTGAGCAAGGACACTGCTATGACTGCAAGCTGCTGATCTTGTGCTCGAAGTGCTTGACGAGTGAGAGGATGGGTTGGCTCCAACTTAAGGATTTCTGTTCCTCCAGCCAAATTGGATGTTACATTGAAGTGACCATACTTTGGGATGGGTAAATGTTGAGAAAAGAAGCAAGTGTTGCTTCACGCCCATCAGCTTATACTGTGCAGCTGCTACTTTTGCCACTATTATTAATTGAAAAGATGTTGCTATAGTCTGTCTTTTTCACCACTTGTGTAATTTTACAGCAGTCACAGTGGAAGGCTTTGACTGGGGTCAGTATGTTTGGAGCAATAAATTTACTGGGGCGCCTGTCAGCTGCTTCAAACACGTGAGTAGAATTTTATTCACTGAATTATGTTTTGCCAATCACTGCCTAAATGTAGAATTTTTCCAAAGAACTCATGTTGTATGAAGCTAAATTATTAATTTAAAAGCTCACTTGGGTCACAGGGCTGAGGACAGTGTCATATGGCAGCTCAGAGGGAATCAACTTGTGTTGTACCTCTTCTGGGAGTGTTTGATGGGGACAGTGTAGAGGGAGCTTTACTCTGTATGTAACCCCGTGCTGTACCTGTCCTGGGAACGTTTGAACATAGAACATAGAAAAATACAGCACAGAACAGGCCCTTCGGCCCACGATGTTGTGCCGAACCTTTGTCCTAGATTAATCATAGATTATCATAGAATTTACAGTGCAGAAGGAGGCCATTCGGCCCATTGAGTCTGCACCGGCTCTTGGAAAGAGCACCCCACCCAAGGTCAACACCCCCACCCAACACGAAGGGTAATTTTGGACACTAAGGGCAATTTATCATTGGCCAATTCACCTAACCCGCACATCTTTGGACCGTGGGAGGAAACCGGAACACCCGGAAGAAACCCACGCACGCACGGGGAGGATGTGCAGACTCCGCACAGACAGTGACCCAAGCCGGAATCGAACCTGGGACCCTGGAGCTGTGAAGCAATTGTGCTATCCACAATGCTACCGTGCTGCCCTCAAGAACAAATTAATCTACACAATATCATTCTACCGTAATCCATGTACCTATCCAATAGCTGCTTGAAGGTCCCTAATGTTTCCGACTCAACTACTTCCATAGGCAGTGCATTCCATGCCCCCACTACTCTCTGGGTAAAGAACCTACCTCTGACATTCCCCCTATATCTTCCACCATTCACCTTAAATTCATGTCCCCTTGTAATGGTTTGTTCCACCTGGGGAAAAAGTCTCTGACTGTCGACTCTATCTATTCCCCTGATCATCTTATAAACCTCTATCAAGTCGCCCCTCATCCTTCTCCATTCTAATGAGAAAAGGCCGAGCACCCTCAACCTTTCCTCGTAAGACCTACTCTCCATTCCAGGCAACATCCTGGTAAATCTCCTTTGCACCTTTTCCAAAGCTTCCACATCCTTTCTAAAATGAGGCGACCAGAACTGTACACAGTACTCCAAATGTGGCCTTAACAAAGTTTTGTACAGCTGCATCATCACCTCACGGCTCTTAAATTCAGTCCCTCTGTTAATGAACGCTAGCACACCATAGGCCTTCTTCACAGCTCTATCCACTTGAGTAGCAACTTTCAAAGATGTATGAACGTAGACCCCAAGATCTCTCTGCTCCTCCACATTGCCAAGAACTCTACCGTTAACCCTGTATTCCACATTCATATTTGTCCTTCCAAAATGGACAACCTCACACTTTTCCGGGTTAAACTCCATCTGCCTCTTCTCAGCCCAGCTCTGCATCCTATCTATGTCTCTTTGCAGCCGACAACAGCCCTCCTCATTATCCGCAACTCCACCAATCTTCGTATCGTCTGCAAATTTACTGACCCACCCTTCAACTCCCTCATCCAAGTCATTAATGAAAATCACAAACAGCAGAGGACCCAGAACTGATCCCTGCGGTACGCCACTGGTAACTGGGCTCCAGGCTGAATATTTGCCTTCCACCACCACTCTCTGACTTCTATCGGTTAGCCAGTTCGTTATCCAACTGGCCAATTTTCCCACTATCCCAGGCCTTCTTACTTTCTGCATAAGCCTACAATGGGGAACCTTATCAAATGCCTTACTAAAATCCATGTACACTACATCCACTGCTTTACCTTCATCCACATGCTTGGTCACCTCCTCAAAGAATTCAATAAGACTTGTAAGGCAAGACCTACCCCTCACAAATCCTTGCTGACTATCCCTAATCAAGCAGTGTCTTTCCAGATGCTCAGAAATCCTATCCTTCAGTACCCTTTCCATTACTTTGTCTACCACCGAAGTAAGACTAACTGGCCTGTAATTCCCAGGGTTATCCCTAGTCCCTTTTTTGAAAAGGGGCACAACATTCGCCACTCTCCAATTCCCTGGTACCACCCCTGTTGACAGTGAGGGCGAAATGATCATTGCCAACGGCTCCGCAATTTCATCTCTTGCTTCCCATAGAATCCTTGGATATATCCCGTCAGGCCCGGGGGACTTGTCTATCCTCAAGCTTTTCAAAATGCCCAACACATCTTCCTTCCTAACAAGTATTTCCTCGAGCTTACCAGTCTGTTTCACACTGTCCTCTCCAACAATATCGCCCCTCTCATTTGTAAATACAGAAGAAAAGTACTCGTTCAAGACCTCTCCTATCCCTTCAGACTCAATATGTGTAAAAGGCCTTGGGGTTTTCCTTGATCCTATCCGCCAAAGATTGTTCATGCCCTCTCTTAGCTCTCCTAATCCCTTTCTTCAGTTCCCTCCTGGCTATCTTGTATCCATCCAGCGCCCTGTCTGAACCTTGTTTCCTCAGCCTTACATAAGTCACCTTTTTCCTCTTAACAAGACATTCAACCTCTCTTGTCAACCATGGTTCCCTCACTCGACCATATCTTCCCTGCCTGACAGGGACATACATATCAAGGACACGTAGTACCTGTTCCTTGAACAAGTTCCACATTTCACTTGTGTCCTTCCCTGACAGCCTATGTTCCCAACTTATGCACTTCAATTCTTGTCTGACAACATTGTATTTACCCTTCCCCCAATTGTAAACCTTGCCCTGTTGCACGCACCTATCCCTCTCCATTACTAAAGTGAAAGTCACAAAATTGTGGTCACTATCTCCAAAATGCTCCCCCACTAACAAATCTATCACTTGCCCTGGTTCATTACCAAGTACCAAATCCAATATTGCCTCCCCACTGGTCAGACAATCTACGTACTGTTAGAAAAGCTTCCTGGACACACTGCACAAACATCACCCCATCCAAATTATTTGATCTAAAGAGTTCCACTCAATATTTGGGAAGTTGAAGTCACCCATGACTAGTACCCTGTGACTTCTGCACCTTTCCAAAATCTGTTTCTCAATCTGTTCCTCCACATCTCTGCTACTATTGGGGGGCCTATAGAAAACTCCTAACAAGGTGACTGCTCCTTTCCTATTTCTGACTTCAACCCATACTACCTCATTAGGGTGATACTCCTCGAAATGCCTTTCTGCAGCTGTAATACTATCTCTAATTAACAATGCCACCCCCCCACCTCTTTTACCACCCTCCCTAATCTTATTGAAACATCTATAACCAGGGACCTCCAACAACCATTTCTGCCCCTCTTCTATCCAAGTTTCCGTGATGGCCACCACATCGTAGTCCCAAGTACCGATCCATGCCTTAAATTCACCCACCTTATTCCTGATGCTTCTTGCGTTGAAGTATACACACTTCAACCCATCTCCTTGCCTGCAAGCACTCTCCTTTGTCAGTGTTCCCTTCCCCACTGCCTCACAACACTTTTTGGCGTCCTGAATATCGGCTACCTTAGTTGCTGGACTACAAATCCGGTTCCCATTCCCCTGCCAAATTAGTTTAAACCCTCCCGAAGAGTACTAGAAAACCTCCCTCCCAGGATATTGGGGCCCCTCTTTTTCAGATGCAACCCGTCCTGCTTGTACAGGTCCCACCTTCCCCAGAATGCACTCCAATTATCCAAATACCTGAAGCCCTCCCTCCTACACCATTCCTGCAGCCACGTGTTCAGCTGCACTCTCTCCATATTCCTTTTTAAAAATTGTTTTTAGTTTTTCCCCTTACAAACAATAACCCCCCCACCCCGGTCACAAAAAAAAAGTACCGAGAAATCGCGCGGAGCAAGATATATACACGGCAAAATAGTATATTTACAGGCTTATTAGAGGCTGTTTAGCACAGGGCTAAATCGCTGGCTTTGAAAGCAGGCCAGCAGCACTGTTCAATTCCCATACCAGCCTCCCCGAACAGGCGCCTGAATGTGGCGACTAGGGGCTTTTCACAGTAACTTCATTGAAGCCTACTTGTGACAATAAGCGATTTTCTTTTCATTTCATTTCATGGCTTTGTACACTGGCTCTCTCCCGTACGTGCCAGTTTCCCCGACTCTTCATGTTACCTCTTGCTCATCCACCAGGTTGCTGCTGCTGCTGACCGACCTTCCTCTAACGCCCCCGCGAGATAGTCTAGGAACGGTTGCCACCGCCTGTAGAACCCCTGCGCAGACCCTCTCAAGGCGAACTTAATCCTCTCCAACTTTATGAACCCAGCCATATCGTTTATCCAGGCCTCCACGCTGGGGGGCTTCGCCTCCTTCCACATTAGCAAGATCCTTCGCCGGGCTACTAGGGACGCAAAGGCCAAAATACCGGCCTCTTTCGCCTCCTGCACTCCCGGTTCGTCCACTACTCCGAATATTGCTAGCCCCCAGCTTGGCTTGACCCGGACTTTCACCACCTGGGATATTACTCCCGCCACTCCTCTCGAGAACCCCTCCAGTGCCGGGCATGACCAAAACATATGGACATGGTTCACCGGGCTCCCTGAGCACCTTCCACATCGGTCCTCTACCCCAAAGAACCTGCTCAACCTCTTCCCCGTCAAGTGAGCTCTGTGAACCACCTTAAATTGTATCACGCTGAGCCTGGCACACGAGGAGGAGGAATTAACCCTACCCAGGGCATCAGCCCACAGACCTTCGTCGATCTCCTCCCCCAGCTCCTCCTCCCATTTGCCCTTCAACTCTTCTACCAGCGCTTCCCCCTCTTTCATCTCCTGGTGTATTGCCGACAACTTGCCCTCCCCGACCCATGCACCCGAGATCACCCTGTCTTGAATTTCTTGTGCCGGGAGCAACGGGAATTCCCTCACCTGTCTCCTCACAAAAGCCCTCACCTGCATATATCTAAAGGCATTCCTGGGGGTAACTCGAACTTCTCCTCCAGTGCCCCTAAGCTCGCAAACGTCCCGTCAACGAACAGGTCCCCCATTCTTTCAATCCCCGCCCGATGCCAGCTCTGGAACCCCCTGTCCATCTTCCCCGGAACAAACCGGTGGTTACCTCTGATCGGGGACCATACTGATGCTCCCATTGCACCCCGGTGCCGTCTCCACTGGCCCCAGATCCTTAGAGTTGCCGCCACCACCGGGCTCGTGGTATACTTTGTCGGCGAGAGCGGCAGCGGTGCCGTCACCAACGCCCCCAGGCTCGTTCCTTTGCAGGACGCCATCTCCATCCTCTTCCATGCCGCCCCCTCTCCCTCCATAACCCACTTGCGGATCGTCGCCACATTTGCTGCCCAGTAGTAGCTCCCTAGATTTGGCAGCGCCAGCCCTCCTCAGTCCCTACTGCATTCCAGGAACCCTCTCCTTACCCTCGGGGTCTTATTCGCCCACACAAACCCCATAATACTCCTACCTACTCTCTTTATAAAAAAAAAAAAAAAAAAAAAAAGGCCCTGGTGATCACGATGGGGAGGCACTGAAACACAAACCGAAACCTCGGGAGGACCACCATTTTGACTGACTGCCTCGACCCGCCAGCGAGAGCGGTAACATGTCCCATCTTTTGAAGTCCCCCTCCATTTGCTCCACCAATCTAGTCAGGTTAAGTTTATGTAGGACCCCCCAACTCCTGGCTATCTGGATCCCCAGGTACTGAAAGCTCCCCTCTGCCCTCCTCAGCGGTAGGTCCCCTATCCCTCTTTCCTGGTCCCCTGCCTGAAATTCAAAGAGCTCACTCTTCCCTACATTGAGCTTATAGCCCGAAAACTCCCCAAACTCCCTTAGAGTCTGCATGACCTCCACCATCCCCTTCATTGGGTCCGCCACGTACAGCAACAGATCATCCGCATATAGCGACACCCGATGCTCTTCTCCCCCTCGGACCACCCCCCTCCATTTATGAGACTCCCTCAATGACATGGCCAATGGTCCGATCGCCAATGTGAACAGCAGGGGGGACAGTGGGCACCCCTGTCTCGTCCCTCGGTACAGTCGAAAGTACTCCGACCTCCGCTGGTTCGTCACTACACTCGCCACCGGGGCTCTGTAAAGGAGCTTAACCCAACTTATAAACCCTCCCCCGAACCCAAACCTACGCAGCGCCTCCCAGAGGTACTCCCACTCTACTCGGTCAAAGGCCTTCTCCGCGTCCATAGCTGCCACTATCTCCGCCTCTCCCTCCACCGATGGCATCATTATCACGTTTAAAAGCCTCCGCACGTTTGTGTTTAATTGCCTGCCCTTTACAAATCCCGTCTGGTCTTCATGGATCACCCCCGGGACACAGTCCTTGATCCTCGTGGCCAGCACTTTTGCCAGCAACTTTGCATCCACATTGAGGAGCGAGATCGGCCTGTACGATCCACATTGCAGTGGGTCCTTGTCCCACTTTAAGATCAACAGAATTGTCGCTTCCGACATTGTCGGGGGCAGGGTCCCCTCCTCTCTTGCCTCGTTAAAGGTCCTCACTAGTAACGGGGCCAACAGGTCTACATACTTCCTGTAGAACTCCACCGGGAACCCGTCCGGTCCCGGGGCCTTCCCCGCCTGCATACTCCCCAAACTGTTGCTCAGCTCCTCCAACCCAATTGGTGCCCCCAAGCCAGCCACCTCCTGCTCTTCCACCCTCTGGAATCTCAGTTGGTCTAGGAATCGTCTCATCCCCTCTTCCCCCGCTGGGAGCTGGGGTCTGTACAGCTCTTCATAGAAGGCCTTAAATACCTCGTTTATTTTCGTCGCACTCCGAACTGTGGCTCCCCTTCCATCCCTGACTCCCCCTATTTCCCTCGCTGCCATCCACTTACGGAGCTGGTGTGCCAGCATCCAACTAGCCTCTTCCCCATGCTCGTAGATCGCCCCCTGCACTTTCCTCCACTGTGCCTCCGCCTTCCCTGTGGTCAACAGGTCAAACTCCGTCTGGAGCCGTCGTCTTTCCCCAAGTAATCTTTCCTCGGGGGGGGCCTCTCCGTATCTCCTGTCCACTCTCAATCTCCCCCACTAACCTCTCCTTTTCCATGCTCTCTGTCTCGCTCCATATTCCTAGCCTCGCTATCACGTGGCACCGGCAACAAACCAGAGATGACAACTCTGTCTGTCCTGGCTTTTAACTTCCAGCCTAACTCCCTAAACTTGTTTATTACCACCATACTCCTTTTCCTACCTAGGTCGTTGATACCAATGTGCACCACGACTTCTGGCTGCTCCCCCTCCCCCTGAAGGATCCTGAAGACACGATCCGAGACATCCCTGGCACCCGGGAGGCAACATGCCTTCCGGGTGTCTCGCTTGCGACCACAGAATCTCCTATCTATTCCCCATACCATTGAATCTCCTACTACTATTGCTTTTCTATTCTTCCCCCCCTTCCCTTCTGAGCACCAGAGCCAGACTCAGTGCCAGAGACCTGGCCGCTTGGGCCTCCCCCCGGTAGGTCATATCCCCCCCCCCCCAAACAGCATCCAAAACGGTATACTTGTTTTGAAGGGGAACGGCCACGAGGGATCCCTGCACTGTCTGCCTGTTTGTTTTCTTTCCCCTGACTATAACCCAGCTATTCTTGTCTTGTACCTTGGATGTGGTTACCTCCCTGTAACTCTTCTCTATCACCCCCTCTGCCTCCCAGATGATCCCAAGTTCATCCAGCTTCAGCTCCAGTTCCCGAACACTGTCTTTGAGGAGCTGGAGTTGGGTGCACTTCCCGCAGGTATAGTCAGCGGGGACACCTGTGGTATCCCTCACCACCCACATCCTACAGGAGGAGCATGCAACTGGCCTAGTCTCCATCCCCTCTTACCTTACAGAATATAGCTGCCCTGTGGACCAACTGGACCTCCGCCCTCCGACTCTGCTCCCAGTCAGCTGCACTCTCTGTAAACTCCTGGCTCCCTTCTTGCTCTTTGCGGAAATGTAGGAAACAAAATGAAAGGAGCACCTTACTCCCTCCTCACCTAACTCCCTCAGTCACCAAACTCTCACTATAGCACTCAAATGCACCAAATTCAGCACTCCCTCAGCCACCAAACTCTCACTATAGCACTCAAATGCACCAAATTCAGCACTCCCTCAGCCACCAAACTCTCACTATAGCATTCAAATGCACCAAATTCAGCACTCAGTGCAAACAAAGTCTGCACTGTAGGTGGATCACTTTTAAACTGTGAATCTAGCCTCTGAAAACTGGCCTAATCCAATTAACTAATTAACAAGTTCCAGCTGCAAGTACCTAAAGGAGAACCTTTGTTTAAAGCTGATTGAAAATTCACCTTCTAAACCAAACAGCAACTTTTAAGTTAATTAACTAAATAAAAGAAAGACTAGACTTTAGATAAAAATGAAGCCTTACACTCAGTCACCAAACTCTCACTATAGCACTCAAATGCACCAAATTCAGCACTCAGTGCAAACAAAGTCTGCACTGTAGGGCATCACTTTTATGGCGACAGTGTAGAGGGAGCTTTACTCTGTATCTAACCCCGTGCTGTACCTGTCCTGGGAGTGTTTGATGGGGACAGTGGAGAGGGAGCTTTACTCTGTATCCAACCCCGTGCTGTACCTGTCCTGGGAGTGTTTGATGGGGACAGTGTAGAGGGAGCTTTACTCTGTATCTAACCCCATGCTGTACCTGTCCTGGGAGTGTTTGATGGGGACAGTGGAGAGGGAGCTTTACTCTGTATCCAACCCCGTGCTGTACCTGTCCTGGGAGTGTTTGATGGGGACAGTGTAGAGGGAGCTTTACTCTGTATCTAACCGCGTGCTGCACCTGTCCTGGGAGTGTTTGATGGGGATAGTGTAGAGGGAGCATTACTCTGTATCTAACCCCATGCTGCACCTGTCCTGGGAGTGTTTGATGGGGACAGTGTAGAGGGAGCTTTACTCTGTATCTAACCGCGTGCTGCACCTGTCCTGGGAGTGTTTGATGGGGATAGTGTAGAGGGAGCATTACTCTGTATCCAACCCCGTGCTGTACCTGTCCTGGGAGTGTTTGATGGGGACAGTGTAGAGGGAGCTTTACTCTGTATCTAACCCCATGCTGCACCTGTCCTGGGAGTGTTTGATGTGGACAGTGTAGAGGGATTTACTCTGTATCTAACCCCATGCTGCACCTGTCCTGGGAGTGTTTGATGTGGACAGTGTAGAGGGAGCATTACTCTGTATCCAACCCCGTGCTGTACCTGTCCTGGGAGTGTTTGATGGGGACAGTTTAGAGGGAGCTTGACTCTGTATCCAACCCCGTGCTGTACCTGTCCTGGGAGTGTTTGATGGGGACAGTGTAGAGGGAGCTTTACTCTGTATCTAACCGCGTGCTGCACCTGTCCTGGGAGTGTTTGATGGGGATAGTGTAGAGGGAGCATTACTCTGTATCCAACTCCGTGCTGTACCTGTCCTGGGAGTGTTTGATGGGGACAGTGTAGAGGGAGCTTTACTCTGTATCTAACCCCATGCTGCACCTGTCCTGGGAGTGTTTGATGGGGACAGTGTAGAGGGATTTACTCTGTATCTAACCCCGTGCTGTACCTGTCATGATGGTTTTGCATTGAGTACTGCAGATTGAGCTCGATATTGCATCTACTAGTAGTCAAAGTTGATGAAGTGCTGATTCGTCAGAATGATCATAGAATCCCTGCAGTGCAGAAGGAGGCCGTTTGGCCCATCGAGTCAGCACCGAGTCTCAACAAGCACCACAGCTAGGGCTACTCCCCCGCCCTGTCCCTGTAACTCCGTAATACCAATCAACATTTACAAAGAACAAAGAAATGTGCAGCACAGGAACAGGCCCTTCGGCCCTCGAAGCCCGTGCCGACTGTGCTGCCCGTCTAAACTACAATCTTCTGCACTTCCTGGGTCCGTATCCCTCTATTCCCATCCTATTCATGTATTTGTCAAGATGCCCCTTAAATGTCACTGTCGTCCCTGCTTCCACCACCTCCTCCGGCAGCGAGTTCCAGGCACCCACTATCCTCTGCGTAAAAAACTTACCTCGTACATCTACTCTAAACCTTGCCCCTCTCACCTTAAACCTATGCCCCCTAGTAATTGACCCCTCTATCCTGGGGAAAAGCCTCTGACTATCCACTCTGTCTATGCCCCTCATAATTTTGTAGACCTCTATCAGGTCGCCTGTACCTGTCCTTTGGTACTTTGGACACTAAGGGGAAATTTAGCATGGGCAATCCCCTCAACCTGCATCTTTGGACTGTGGGCGGAAACCGGAGCACATGGAGGAAACCCATATAGACACTGGGAGAATGTGCTAACTCTACCTAGACAGTCACCCAAGGTCCGAATTGAACCCGAGTCCCTGGCGCTGTGAAGCAGCAGTGCAAACCACTGTGCTGCCATGCTGCCCTGACTAAAATTGCTAGATTTTGTTGTGCAAGTCACAGGGATCAAAGATGGGGTTAGGGTTAGGCTAAATGTTTGTAACCCATGCAGTTTCAGACTCGGACACTTTGCGCATAAACCTTATCTACTCCAGGCATTGATGAACAGTTTTCTTCGAATACAGATTGTGTTGAAATTCTCTAAAGAATAGTGCTGTGATTGTAGGATTGTCTTCTACTTAATTACGGTATGTTTCTCACGCTAAGACACAATGGTGACTCCATTGGATGTAATTGTTTCCTCTGGAGTCTTAATTGTAAAATACAGTTACAGGAATCTTGAAAGGATATAATCAGGTATGTGGCTGAATAAATGGCTGGCAGTCAGTTCATTTATAATAAGACCAGTAATTGCACACAAGCAGATTGAGTATTTAAAACAACTTAAAAATATCCTGTTGAGAAGGTTGCAGTGTAATCAAGTGGACTCTGATGTCATCTGAACCCTTCAATTATTGCTCTGCCTTGTGATCACCCTCCGTCAGTTTACTTTTTTAAGAAAGACTTGGTATCCCGCGGCAATAGTCATGGACCTGATTTTCCTTCTGTAACTGTTTCTTTGTTGCTTTCCACTCTCTAACACTCCCCTCCTCTGTCTTTTATCCGATGCAATGCTCTTTCTGCACCATTGATCCTTTTCCCCACCCCTCTCCAAACTTGCTGTGATTCCTGTTGATATTCTTTTACTGATTGTGAGAAATGTAGGAATTTTAGATAGTCATAGAGGTTTAAGGATGAAAACAGGCTTCGGCCCAACATGGAAAAAATGCCGTCCAGTGCATGTA
Source organism: Scyliorhinus torazame (assembly GCF_047496885.1). Taxonomy (NCBI): domain Eukaryota; kingdom Metazoa; phylum Chordata; class Chondrichthyes; order Carcharhiniformes; family Scyliorhinidae; genus Scyliorhinus; species Scyliorhinus torazame. The sequence goes on from NC_092724.1 coordinate 166,540,345, forward strand.
CATTGTATTATATGTATTTGGTGCAGTAAGGGTTAGAAACCTGGGTTAGTGTGTGTGACTGCTGCAGTCATTTTAAAAAGAAATCCTGGTTTAAAGGACTATCTTTGGCTGCAAGGAGTAATTAAAGCGTCGTAACAGTTTGAGCTCATGGGATTTTGTGTATATGAAGAAGTTCCCTGGGGAGTAGATAATTAGAGACATTGTGTTTGGCCGTTGTAAGGTGATGTAGTTAATGGGAAGGGTCAGGGGTTGATGCAGTCAAGTGTTGGGTTTCCGTTCAGTTAAAGATTTGACTGTGCACAAAACTGCAGTTTCTGAAAAGGCTGGCAAGTTAAAAGGTAGTTGATGCAGGCAAGAATCTGCAGCGGGCTGCGGCACGGTAGCGCAGTGGTTAGCACTGCTGCCTCACGACGCCGAGGGCCCGGGTACATTCCTGGCCCCAGGTCACTGTCCGTGTGGACTTTGCCCATTCTCTCCGTGTCTGTGTAGGTCTCATCCCCACAACCCAAAAGATAAACAAGGTAGATAGTTTGGCTGCGCTAAATTGCCCCTTGATGGTAAAAAAGAAAAAAAAACAGAATCTGCAGCTGGTTCCGAAAGGATCTCTTGCTCAAAGCGGTTTATCCAAGTCATGTCTTTACAACGAGTTTTCCTAGGTTGGCTAACTAGTTAAAAGTGGAGTTTGACCTGAGATGGGTTTTGCTTGAGTGGAGATATAAGATAGCAGTTAGGAGCTAGTGTTTCATGTTATTGTTAAGCATTGTTTAACTGGTAATTGTAAGCTATTGTCTTTATGATATTAATGTTAGTAATACTGTTGTTAGTTTATTTTAATGTGCCATATTCTTATTTGTGCATGGTATCACTCCTGGATCGAAGTATCCTATCCTCACAGTCTTAGAAACCTCAGTGTTTTATTTTATTTTTGTCCGCTATCCGAGCAACTGTTGGGGTTGTTCTGGGATTATACAATCACCATTTATGACTAACCTTGTTAAAGCCCAGTTGTGCTGAAAACCAGGGCCTAATGGTAAGTATAGTCTGCTTATTTTGCTTGTAGTCCTATTTTTTTTCATGCTGAAAGAGGCAGACAGCATTGATTTTGTGTATAATCGATACCGGAGGATTATGTCTGGTAACATCTGTAAATAGGGGCAGCACAGTGGTTAGCACTGTTGCTTCACAGCTCCAGGGTCCCAGGTTCGATTCCCACTTGGGTCACTCCTTGCAGAGTCTGCACATTCTCCCCGTGTCTGCGTGGGTTTCCTCCAGGTGCTCCGGTTTCCTCCCACAAGTCCCGAAATACGTGCTGTTAGGTGAATCAGACATTCTGAATTCTCCCTCTGTGTACCCGAACAGGCGCCAGAATGTGGTGACTAGGGGCTTTTCACAGGAACTTCATTGCAGTGTTAATGTAAGCCTACTTGTGACAATAAAAATTATTATTATAAATAAATGAAGCTTCCTCAAAAACCAAAACCAAACCAACATGCTTTATTGTGCAGACTTATACCGTCTAGAGCATATGCACCTACAAATTTGACTGCAGCATCTATAACATTGCTTTATTTTGTTATCAAACAGGTACCTATGGGGACTCATTGGGCAGACATTGTCGAGGGTGTAAGAGTGGAAGTTCCGAACACTGACTGCAACCTGCCTACCAAGGTGTTCTGGATTGCGGGCATCATAAAGTTAGCAGGTAGAAACAAATGCGTGTTTTGGCAACAGTGATTTTGAGGCATTGCTGCATATATTTATACCTCACTTTACTCTTTTTCAGACACTGGTTAAAGCCAAGCATTTAGTCATTTAACCGTATATCACCTTGTGTGGCTTGGTGTTGTACTTGGGTTTAGCACTGTCCTATGGGGCAGCACGGTGGTGCAATGGGTAGCACTGTTGCCTCACGACACCGAGGTCCCAGGTTCGATCCTGGCTCTGGGTCACTGTTCGTGTGGAGTTTGCACATTCTCTCCGTGTTTGTGTGGGTTTTACCCCCACAACCCAAAGATGTGCAGGCTAGGTGGATTGGCCGCACTAAATTGCCCCTTAATTGGAAAAAATGAATTGGGTACTCTAAATTTTTTTTTTTTTTAAAAGCACTATGAAGTGCCTTGGGACATCTTGTTGCATATAAATTATTGTTGTTTAAGAATTCCTGATGGCTAGGGCAGTGCCTGAGTGGTGATTGTCAGGTTTACAGCCTACTCACTTCCAAAAGCAAGTGCTTCATTGAGGGTAGCTCTCCTGCCCTTTGAGGAAAGATACCTGTCTCCAGTGATTTTGAGTAAACCATTGCGAACATCTGTAGCACAGTGTCTGTCCTCTCTCCGGAAATGTTGAGAAGTGGAGCTGAAATTGGAGTAATTTTTAATAATTGTTTTTACAAACTCCACCTTAAAACAACCCTAACCATGTCAGCCGGGGTTGGAAACGGGCGCGGAGGCAGATGTTGTAGCCTTCGCCTTGATGATCGCCCGAAGGTGGATCCTGTTAGGGTGGAGATCAACCTCCACCATGTGCCCTGGCGTGGCGGGGGGACCTGTTGGAATTCTTGACGCTGGAAAAGGTCAATTCTGAACCGTGGGGAAGGATGGAGGGGTTCTACAATTCATGGGCGTTATTCATTATGCACTTTCGAGAATTGGATCACATCGAACATTCGGGGGATTGGGGGCTGGGAGGGTTGGGGGGTGGGGGGGGGGGGGGTGGTGGGGGGGAGAAGGACTATGTGTTAATGGTGATTGTGGATGATTCCTGAATCCTTTTTGTAATTTGTTTATGTTAACATGTGGGCCAATGTCTGGGGTTTGGTGGGAGGATGGGATCGTTGTGATTGATATGGGGATTGACATTACATTCGTTACTGATTATTGTTTGTTGTTGGGTGTAAATTTGGGAGAAAATGTGAAAAAGGAGGAGAATAAAATTATTTTATTAAAAAACCAACTCTAACCATTTAGGAAACCAGTGTATAAAGTTGGTACTGGGTACTGGAGTGCAACAACATAAAAGCTGCCTGTCTCGTGTAAACAGCATGAAATCTTTACAAGAAGTCTTCTGAGTCATCTAATTGTCCTTTATTTTTAAATTTATTTTCCCTATAATTATGGCCAAAGATCTGCAGCTTTCCGGGTACAGACTAGAATAGCTCAGATTGTCCATGTCGGCCATGTCTCAGTTGGTAGCACTCAACCTCTGAGTCAGAAGCGTCTCAGTACTGAGGGAGTGCCGCACTGTCAGAGGGTCAGTACTGAGGGAGTGCCGCACTGTCAGAGGGTCAGTACTGAGGGTGTGCCGCACTGTCAGAGGGTCAGTACTGAGGGAGTGCCGCACTGTCAGAGGGTCAGTACTGAGGGAGTGCCGCACTGTCAGAGGGTCAGTACTGAGGGAGTGCCGCACTGTCAGAGGGTCAGTACTGAGGGAGTGCCGCACTGTCAGAGGGTCAGTACTGAGGGAGTGCTGCACTGTCAGAGGGTCAGTACTGAGGGAGTGCTGCACTGTCAGAGGGTCTGTACTGAGGGAGTGCTGCACTGTCGGGAGTGCCGCATCATTATCACATTGCTGTTTGGGGGTGCTTGCTTTGGGTAAATTTGTAGCTGCCTTTCCAAGAATACAGTGGTGACCTTCTCAAGCTGATTTTAAACCCTTTGCTGTCGCATAACCTGCTCCGTGATGAGAGAAAGATGATGATGAACATGTATTTTTATTGGCTGGTCTGATAGCTGCAGCATGGCTGATATAAGGTTGTGGACTTGGGCGAAATGACTCTGAAGCAGGCTCTCGGTGTGCAGCTCAAGAGTGGATTATCTCTGGGAAGGGATCTGTGCTTTCTTGTCATAACATGGCTATGAGTGACATCTTGGCTGGGTAGGGCAAGCTGCAAGTCTGTGCCTTGCCTTCAGTGAACTAATCAGTGTGCAGTGTGTAAACTTCATAACTGATAAAATCTCTTTCTTGAACTCTGATTTTATTCTCTTGCAGGTTACAAGGCTTTGTTGCGATACGAAGGTTTTGACAATGATTCTAGTCTTGACTTCTGGTGCAATGTATGTGGTTCTGATGTCCACCCCGTCGGCTGGTGCGCAACAAGCGGCAAGCCATTAGTGACTCCTCGCAGTAAGTGTTCAATCGTAAATCCTCTATTCAAGGTTGAAAATGTTTGTTTGTCTCTGTCATTCACAGATTCTCGGATCATCTTGGAATACAAAGAGAGCTTTCAGCTTTTCTCAGCTACGAGCTATTGTCTTAAACCCCTCTCCCTTGTTTCCTTCACCCCACCTTCAACAATAGGTGCAAGGTGCTCTTACATGTATTTCTCACTTAATTGGCTGTCTCTGCCACTTTCCTCCTTTTTATTCCCCCCCCCCCCCCACTCCCCAATGACCCCGAGTCCTAAACTTCCATTTTTTCTCCTCCTATCTCAGCTGATACTCCCTCCGAGGAGCTCGTGTCAGCGATTATCCGCTTCCTCGACCCTGTATCCGCGAAGATGTTTGTCACCCAATCTCTTCCTGTTCCCCTGTTTGCTGGTATTGTGAACTGGAGACTTCCGGGTGCGGCTATGCAGAGCTAAGTCGCATGTTCGGTAGCTCTCACTTGGAACGGACTTTTGGGCTCTTTACAGGGCCCCCAACGGAATTTTTTTGACATTTCCCGGTGTGGGAAGAAGACTGCAACATTCCCCCAACAGTATCCCCCAGGAATGGTATGTCTCTTGGTTCCCAGACCCGGCAGAAACAGTAAAAGATTTGGCTGTTGGAAACACAAAAGCCTCTTCCAGCATGCAGGCGGGGTAAGGGCAAGCTTAAAGGCTGCAAGCTGACTTGAGGGCCTTTTATTAAAGGTAAATTCTAGCAGCAGAGGGAACAACTGTAAAAAGATCTACCAAGGCCATTGAAGAAGTGGGGACGAGGCTTCCGGTGGCGGCCAGGAAGGAGTAGGTCGCATATTCGGCAGCTCCCGTCTGGAACGGACTCCGACCTTTTTCAGGAGTTTCCACAGACTTTTTGGGGCAGATTGGTCAAGCGAACACTGCCAAAAGGATTCCCTCTCGAGACTTCCAGCTGCGGCTCTGCGGAGCTAAGTCGCACATTCGGCGGCTCCCGCAAAAACGGACTTTTGGGCTCGTTTCAGGGCCCCCAAGGGCACTTTTTCGACGTTTCCCGGCGTGGGAAGGAGTTAATAATAGCTCCCCTTCAGTATATGGCTTTAACTAGGAGCAGGGCAACAAAAAAGGTGGTGGTGGGCCTGAAGAAGGGAGGGAAGAAGGACAAAATGGCGTCGGGCGAAGACCTGGCAGCGTGGAGGCAGTGGGCAGAGGAGCAACAAGAGGGTATCCAGCGCTGCCTCAGAGAGATTAAAACGGACCTGCTAGAGCCGATGAAGGCTTCTATTGACGAGCTGCTGGAGACACAGACGGCCCAGGGGGTGGCGATCCGAGAGGCTCGACAAAAGATCTCTGACAATGAGGATTAGATCTTATGCCTGGCGGTAAAGGTGGAGGCGCACGAGGCGCTCCCCAAGAAATGGCAGGAGCGGTTCGAGGAGCTGGAGAATTGGTTGAGGCGGAAGAATCTGCGGATTCTGGGCCTCCTGGAGGGGCTGGATGTGGGGGCCTATGTGGTCACCATGTTAAACTCGCTGATGGGAGGGGGGTCCTTCCAGAGGCCCCTGGAGCTGGAAGGGGCCCATAGAGTGCTGGCGAGGAGGCCCAAGGCTAACTAGCCTCCGCGGGCGGTGCTGGTGCGGTTTCATCGGTTCGTTGACCGGGAGTGTGTGCTCAGGTGGGCTAAGAAGGAGAGGAGCAGCAGGTGGGAGAACGCAGAGGTTCGAATATACCAGCACTGGAGTGCGGAGGTGGCGAAGAGGAGGGCTGGGTACAATCGAGCGAAGGCGGTGCTGCACAGGAAGGGGGTAAAGTTTGGCATGTTGCAGCCGGCGCGACTGTGGGTCACCTACAAGGACTGGCATCATTATTTTGAGTCTCCGGAGGAGGAGTGGGCCTTTGTTCAGGCCGAGAAGCTGGACACAGACTGAGGGTCGGGATGGGCGATTGGGGACTGCGGTGGATATGTTATGCCTGTTTTATGTTCGCGGGGTGGGGGGGGTGCCTTTGCATTGTTTTGGGTTTCTTTTTCTCTGTGTTTTTCTCTTTCTCTGTGTTTTTCTCTTGCGGGTTGGGGCGGGTGGATGGGGCGGGTTGGGCACTGTTTTGGTTGGTTGCGGGGCCTGGTAGGTGGAGAGCGTGGGCTTTTTTTCCCGCGCTGAAGACTGGGGGGGGCGGGGCCTGGGCGGGGAAGCGAGGATTGTTTCCCGCGCTTAGAATGGAGGGGGGAGGGGGAGACCCTGTCGTGGGGAGCGGGAGAGGAGGGTGTGCCACACAATGGGAGGAGTCGAAGGAGAGGCGGGAGTGGCCGGGGTCAGCAAGAGTCAGCTGACTTGTGGAAGTGCAATGGGGGGAGTAAATCAGCTAGGATGGGTCCTAGCCCGGTGGGGGGGGAATAGAGTTGCTGCTGCTAAGGTCAAGGAGGAGCTGGAGCTGGTGGGGGGGGGGGGTCGAGATGGGGGTATGCCGCTGTGGGGAACGGGCCGGTTGTGGGGTGCGGGCGCGTGGCTGGCTGAGGAGGGGTCATGGCTAGTCGGCGGGGGAGGGGGGCGGGTAGCCCCCTGATCCGGCTGATAACCTGGAATGTAAGGGGACTGAATGGGCCGGTTAAGCGGGCCCGCGTGTTCGCGCACCTGAAGGGGCTCAAGGCGGATGTGGTTATGCTCCAGGAGACACACCTGAAGGTGGCAGACCAGGTAAGACTGAGGAAAGGGTGGGTAGGTCAGGTGTTTCACTCGGGGCTGGATGCCAAAAATCGAGGGGTGGCGATCTTGGTGGGAAAGAAGGTGTCATTCGAGGCGTCGAGCATTGTGGCAGATAATGGCGGTAGGCACATAATGGTAAGTGGTAAGTTGCAGGGAGAGAGGGTGGTACTGGTCAATGTGTATGCTCCGAACTGGGACGATGCGGGTTTTATGCGGCGTATGTTGGGTCGGATCCCAGACTTGGAAGTGGGGGGCCTGACAATGGGGGGAGACTTTAACACGGTGTTGGATCCGGCACTGGATCGCTCCAGGTCTAGGACGGGTAGGAAGCCGGTGGCGGCTAGAGTGTTGAGGGGATTTATGGACCAAATGGGAAGGGTGGACCCTTGGAGATTTGCAAGGCCGGGGGCTAGGGAATTTTCATTCTTCTCACATGTCTATAAGGCTTATTCTCTAATCGACTTTTTCATTTTGAGTAGGGCGCTGATAGCGAGAGTAGAGGATACCTAGTATTTGGCAATAGCCATTTCAGACCACGCCCCGCATTGGGTGGACTTGGAGATGGGTGAGCAGAGGGACCAGCGCCCGCTGTGGCGTTTGGAGGTGGGGCTGTTGGCGGACGAGGAGCTGAGCGAGCGGGTCCGAGGAAGTATAGAGAGGTACTTGGAGACCAACGGCAACGGGGAGGTCCGAGTGGGGATGGTATGGGAGGCACTGAAGGTGGTGGTGAGGGGAGAGCTGATCTCCATTAGGGCTCACAAGGAGTGGAGGGAGGGGGAGATGCTGGTGGGGGAGATGGTGAGGGTAGACAGGAGGTATGCGGAAGAGCCTGAGGAAGGATTGTTGAGGAAGAGGCGCAGCCTCCAGGCCGAATTCGACCTGGTGACCACCAGGAAGGTGGCGGTGCAGTGGAGGAAGGCCCAGGGGGCGGTCTAAGAGTATGGGGAAAAGGCAAGCCGGATGCTGGCGCATCAGCTTCGGAAGCGGGACGCAGCTAGGGAGATCGGGGGAGTTGAGGACAGGGGAGGGAGCGTGGTGTGGAGTGGGGTTGGCATCAATGGGGTCTTCAGGGACTTCTACGAGGAATTGCACCGATCCAAGCCCCCACTGGAGGAGGGAGGGATGGGCCGTTTCCTGGACCAATTGAGGTTTCCAAAGGTGGAAGAGGGACTGGTGGCGGGACTGGGGGCCCCGATTGCGCTGGAGGAGCTGATCAAAGGGATAGGAAGTATGCAGGCGGGGAAGGCACCGTAGGTCTTGGCCTTGAGGATTGTGTGCCGCAGATCATCCATGAAGACCAGACGGGGTTTGTGAAGGGGAGACCGTTGAATGCGAATGTGCGGAGGCTTTTGAACATTATCATGATGCCGGCGAGGGAGGGGGAGGCGGAGATAGTGGTGGCGATGGATGCTGAGAAAGCCTTCGATAGGGTAGAGTGGGGGTACCTGTGGGAGGTACTGAAGAGGTTCGGGTTTGGGGCGGGGTTTGTCAGGTGGGTTAGGCTGTTGTATGAGGTTCCGATGGCGAATGTGGCCACAAATAGGAGGAGGTCTGAGTACTTTTGGTTGCACCGAGGGACGAGACCGGGATGTCCCCTGTCCCCCCTGCTCTTCGCACTGGCGATTGAACCCCTGGCTATGGCACTGAGGGAGTCGAGGAACTGGAGGGGGTTGGTGCAGGGTGGGGAGGAGCATAGGGTGTCACTTTATACGGACGACCTGCTGCTGTATGTGGCGGACCCGGTGGGAGGAATGCCAGAGGTAATGAGGATCCTTAGGGAATTCGGGGACTTTTCGGGGTACAATCTCAATATGGGGAAGAGCGAGCTGTTCGTAGTTCAGCTAGGGGACCAGGAGAGGGGGATTGGCGAGCTCCCACTAAAAAGGGGGGAGAGGTGCTTCAGATATCTGGGGGTCCAGGTGGCCAGGAGCTGGGGGGCCTGCATAGGCTTAACTTTACAAGGCTGGTGGAGCAAATGGAGGAGGAGTTCAAGAGATGGGATGCGTTGCCGCTGTCCTTGGCGGGTAGGGTGCAGTCACTCAAAATGACGGTGCTCCCAAGGTTTTTGTTCCTGTTCCAGTGCCTCCCCGTGTTTACCCCGAAGGCTTTTTTCAGGTGGGATCTCGGAAACTTACCAGGTGATACAGGAGGAGGAGGAGGCCTCGGTGGTGGAGTTGAAAGGTAAGTGGGAGGAGGAGTTGGGAGAGGAGATCGAAGAGGGGACGTTGGCAGATGCCCTAGGGAGGGTGAACTCTTCCTCTTCGTGCGCGAGGCTCAGCCTCCTATTACAGTTTAAGGTGCTGCACAGGGCACACATGACCGGGACAAGGATGAGCCGGTTCTTTGGGGGTGAGGACAGGTGTGTTAGGTGCTCAGGGAGCCCAGCAAATCACACCCATATGTTCTGGGCATGCCCAGCGCTGGAGGAATTTTGGAACGGCGTAGCGAGGGCGGTGTCGAGGGTGGTAGGATCCAGGGTCAAACCGGGCTGGGGGCTCGCAATATTTGGGGTGGCAGAGGAGCCGGGAGTGCAGGAGGCGAAGGAGGCCGGAATTCTGGCCTTTGCGTCCCTGGTAGCCCGGCGAAGGATTATCCTTCAGTGGAAAGATGCGAGGCCCCCAAACGTGGAATCCTGGATCAGCGATTATGGCAGGGTTCATTAAATTGGAGAGGGTGAAATTCGCATTGAGAGGGTCGGTACAAGGGGTCTTTAGGCGGTGGCAACCGTTCTTAGACTTTCTGGCAGAACGATAGACATTGGTCAATGGCGGCAGCAGCTCGGTGGGTTGGGGGGGGTTACTTTATTTTTGTTTGTTATTTACACTGAGGGGGCGTATACACCTGTTGTCTTAAGTCGGGGTGTTAAAGTTAATTTATTATTTATGTACGGGGTTTGGGGGGTTGCTTTTTTAGATTGTGTTTTGTACTTACCCCTGTTGGGTACTTTTTTCTTTCTCATTTTGTTATTGATATTTTATGAAAACCTTTAATAAAAATTATTTAAAAAAAAAAAAGAAGATATTGTGAACTGTTCTTTCTCTCCAGGTCGTGCATTGCCTTTGAAATCTGCTGTCGTCAGCCCCTCCTCAAAAAAGACCTTCGATCCCACTCTCCTTGCAAACCACTACTCCATGTCCCACTTCCCCTTCAAACGCTTTGAATGGGTTCTCACTTTCCAAGCTTGTGCCCATGTTTCATTCCCCCCTAGTCAGATTTCCTTCCCTGCAGTAGGACTGAAATTACTAAGTCATAAATGTCATTGAATGGACTTCCGGTTGCGGTTTTGCCGAGCTAGCCGCACGTTTCGGCGGCTCCAGCTCCGACGGACCTTCGGGCTCTTTTAAGAGCCCCAATGAGGATTTTTTCGACCGCGTAACCCGGTGTGGGGTGTGTGGGAAGGGAGGTCCCCCCCCCCGAACGACGGAAGAAAAAACCGGCGGCGGCGGCTGCAGCCTGAAGAATCTTGGACTAAAAGGTCAGAGGGAGAGGAAAACAAAATGGCGGCGGAGAAAGCGCAGGCGACATGGGGGCCTGAGCAGGAGGAAATCGTGAGACGGTGCGTGGACCTGCTGAAGAAGGAGGTACTGACCCCGATGCTACAGGCAATTGAGGGGCTTAAGGAGACATTAAAGACCCAGGAGACTGAGCTCCGCGTGGTGGAGCAGAAGGTGTCAGATATTGAGGACGAGGTCCTGGGCCTGGCGGTTAAGACTCAGACGCACGAGGCACTTCATAAAAAGTGTGCTGAAAGGATCGAGGCCCTTGAAAACGGAGCGCGAAGGAAGAACCTTAGGATACTAGGTCTCCCTGAGGGTGTGGAAGGAGTGGACTGTGGAGCGTACGCAAGTAAGATGCTGAGCTCACTCATGGGTGCTGAGGCCCCTGCGGGCCCCATGGAGGTGGAGTGGGCAAATCGGATCCCAGCGAGAAGACCAAAAGCGGGAGAACCACCGAGGGCGATAATCGTGCGATTCTACCGCCTTAAGGACAGAGAAGTGGTCCTGAGATGGGCTAAAAAGGTGCGGAGTAGCAGATGGGAGAATGCTGTGGTACGGGTATACCAGGATTGGAGTGCGGAGGTGGCGAGAAGGAGGGCGAGCTTCAACCGAGCCAAAGAGGTTTTGCATAAAAGGAAGGTGAAGCTTGGGATGCTGCAGCCGTCAAGACTATGGGTCACGTATCAGGAGCGACACTATTATTTCGAGACGGCGGAGGAAGCATGGTCCTTCATTAAAGAAGAGAAACTGGACCAGAACTGAGGGACTGATGCTGCAGGGAATTGTTATTGTTATTGTTTTTGTTAATGTTATGGTGGAAGTTAATCGAGAAATAAACAGGGAAGGGGGGAGCCACTGGGGAAATGTGGGCGCCGGTGAGGGGGGAAAGACGGGACATAGTCGGAGAATGGGGAAGGGGAGGGGGAGGGGAAAGGGAGCTGCGCCATAAGAGGCGGGCCAGGTAAAGGGATGTTCCCGCGCCAGAAAGAATAAGGCGGGAAAACAGGCGCAAGGCGGGTGGGAGTTCCCTCACACCGGGGGGGGGGGGGGGTCGGAGTGAGCAGGAGTACCCGGGGTCAGTTGAAGTCAGCTGACTTACGGAAGTGATATGGGGGAGCAATCAAGCTAGATAGGGATCAATCAAGCTAGATAGGGATCTAGCGGGGGGGGGGGGGGGGGGGGGGGACGACAACTGGGTTGCTGCTGCGGAAATCCAAAAGGAAATGGCTAAAGAGTGGGTGGGCGGGGATGGTGTGCGACGCTGGGGGAGCGAGCGGGAGCGCGGAGGCGGGGTATGGGACTGGCCTAGAGAAGGTAATGGCTAGTCGACACGGGAGGGGGGCGGGTAGCCCCCTAGTGAGGCTGATCACGTGGAACGTGAGAGGCCTGAATGGACCGATAAAAAGGGCCCGAGCGCTCGCGCATTTGAAAGGACTAAGGGCAGACGTGGTTATGCTCCAAGAGACGCACCTAAAGGTGGCGGACCAAGTTAGGCTAAGGAAAGGATGGGTGGGACAGGTGTTCCACTCAGGACTGGATGCAAAGAACAGAGGGGTGGCCATTTTGGTGGGGAAACGGGTAGCATTTGAAGCAAAGACCATCGTAGCAGATAGCGGAGGTAGACATGTAATGGTGAGTGGTAGGCTGGAGGGAATGGAGGTCGTGTTGGTTAATGTGTATGCCCCAAATTGGGACGATGCGGGATTCATGAGATGGATGCTGGGGCGTAAACCGGACCTGGAGGCAGGAAATTTGATTTTAGGAAGGGACTTCAATACGGTGCTGGACCCGGGGCTAGATAGATCCAGCCCAAGGACCGGAAGAAGGCCGGCAGCGGCCAAGGTACTTAAGGGGTTTATGGACCAAATGGGGGGAGTGGATCCATGGCGATTTCTTAGACCCAGGGCTAGGGAGTATTCCTTCTTCTCCCATGTCCATAAAGTGTACTCCCGGATAGATTTTTTTGTTTTGGGAAGGTCGTTGATCTCTAGGGTGGAAGAAGCTGAATACTCAGCCATAGCGGTTTCGGATCATGCCCCACATTGGGTGGACCTGGAAGTAGGAGAGGACAGGGAGCAGAGAACACTCTGGCGATTAGATGTGGGACTGATGGTGGATGAGGGAGTGTGTGCAAGAGTGCGGGGTGTATTGAGAGATACCTGGAGGTCAATGACGACGGTGAGGTCCCTGTGGGAGTGGTCTGGGAAGCACTAAAAGCGGTGGTCAGAGGAGAGCTGATTTCTATTGGGGCTCACAAAAGGAAAACCGAGGCCAAGGAAAGGGATAGATTACTGGGGGAGATTTTAAGGGTGGACAGGGAATTTGCAGAGACCCTGGAGGAGGAGCTGTACAGGGAGAGGAGACGACTCCAGACCGAGTTTGACTTTCTGACCACTAGAAAGGCGGAGGTACTGTGGAGGAAGGCACAGGGGAGGAGGTATGAATACGGGGAAAAGGCTAGTCTCCTGTTGGCGCACCAACTGCGAAAGAGGGCAGCAGCGAGGGAGGTAGGAGGAATTAGGGATGAAAGGGGAGACACTGTGCGAAGGGCAGGAAAGATAAATGAGGTGTTTAAGACCTTCTATGAAGAACTGTATAGGTCTCTCTCCCCAGAGGGAGAGGAGGGGATGCGGCAGTTCCTGGACCAATTGAGGTTCCCGAAGGTGGAGGAGCAGGAGGTGGCAGGCCTGGGGGCGCCGATTGAGGTGGACGAGGTTATTAAGGGACTGGGAAGCATGCAAGCAGGGAAGGCCCCGGGGCCAGACGGGTTCCCGGTGGAATACTACAGAAAATATGTGGACTTGTTGGCCCCGTTGATGGCGAGGACGTTCAATGAGGCCAGGGAAGGGGGGACTCTACCCCGACTATGTCGGAGGCGACGATATCGCTAATTTTGAAGAGGGACAAAGATCCGTTGCAGTGCGGGTCCTATAGACCTATTTCACTATTGAACGTGGACGCCAAATTGCTGGCAAAGGTACTGGCATCGAGGATAAAGGACTGTGTCCCGGGGGTGGTGCACGAAGACCAGACAGGGTTCGTAAAAGGGAGACAACTGAATGTTAACGTGTGACGACTATTGGGGGTGATAATGATGCCCCCAGTGGAGGGGGAGGCAGAGATAGTGGCGGCAATGGACGCAGAGAAGGCATTTGATAGGGTGGAGTGGGAGTATTTATGGGAAGTGTTAAGGAGGTTTGGGTTTGGGAACGGGTTTATTAGCTGGGTTAGACTTCTTTATGGGGCATCAACGGCAAGCGTAGTTACAGGTCGACATAGATCGGAGTATTTCCGATTTTATATATAGGGGAACAAGACAGGGATGCCCGCTGTCTCCATTGTTGTTTGCGTTGGCAATTGAACCTCTGGCCATGGCGTTGAGAGACTCCAGGAAATGGAGAGGGGTGATTAGAGGGGGAGAAGAACACCGAGTCTCGTTATACGCGGATGACCTATTGTTATACGTGTCGGACCCAGCGGGGGGGATGATGGAGGTTATGCGAATTTTGAGGAGGTTCGGGGAATTCTCGGGGTATAGGCTAAACATGGGGAAGCGTGAATTATTTGTCATACATCCAGGGGACCAGAGTAGAGAGATAGAAGGCTTACCGCTAAGGAAAGTGGAAAGAAACTTCCGATACCTGAGGATTCAGATCGCTAGGAGCTGGGGAACCTTGCACAGACTTAATCTGACACGGCTGGTAGAACAAATGGAGGAGGACTTCAAGAGGTGGGACATGCAGCCTTTATCGCTGGCGGGCAGGGTGCAAGCAATTAAGATGATGATCCTCCCGAGGTATTTCAATGTCTCCCTATATTAATCACCAGGACCTTTTTTAATAAAATAGATAGGAGCATTGCGAGCTTTGTGTGGGCAGGGAAAGTTCCGAGAGTAAGGAGGGGGTTCCTTCAGCGCAGTAGGGACAGAGGAGGACTGGCACTACCGAACTTGGGAGATTACTATTGGGCCGCCAATGTGGCAATGATACGTAGATGGATGATGGAGGGTGAGGGAGCGGCGTGGAAAAGACTGGAGAGAAAGTCCTGTAAAGGGACGAGTTTAGAGGCGCTGGTGACGGCAGCGCTACCGCTCTCACCTAAAAAGTATACCACGAACCCAGTGATGGCGGCAACACTGAACATATGGGGACAGTGGAGGCAACAGAGAGGGGTGCGGGGAGCCGTGGTGGGGTCCCCTATCAGGAACAACCATGGGTTCGCCCCAGGAAGAATGGATGGAGGATTTGAGAGCTGGTACCAGTTGGGAATTAGGAAGGTGGGAGATTTATTCATAGAGGGGACTTTTGCGAGCTTGGGAGCATTGGAGGAAAAGTATAAGTTGCCCCGGGGAAATTTCTTGAGATATATGCAGGTGAGGGCGTTTACTAGACAACAGGTGAGGGAATTTCCGTTGCTCCCGACACAGGGGATACAGGACAGGGTGCTTTCAGGGGTGTGGGTCGGAGAGGGCAAGGTGTCAGAGATTTACAGAGAGATGAGGGAAGAGGGGGAGGAGTCGGTGGGAGAACTAAAGGAAAAGTGGGAAGAAGAATTAGGGGAGGAGATAGAAGAGGGTATGTGGGCTGATGCCCTAAGCAGGGTAAACTCCTCTTCCTCATGCGCCAGGCTTAGTCTGATTCAATTTAAGGTGCTACATAGAGCACACATAACGGGGGCAAGATTGAGCAGGTTCTTTGGAGTGGAGAACAAATGTGGGAGATGTGGCGGGAGCCCGGCAAACCACGCACATATGTTTTGGGCGTGCCGGGCACTGGAAGGATATTGGAAGGGAGTGACGGGAGTGATCTCGCAGGTGGTGAAGGCCCGGGTCAAACCAGGCTGGGGGTTAGCTCTATTTGGAGTTGCGGAAGAGCCGGGAGTGCAGGAGGCGCAAGAGGCCGATGTTGTGGCCTTTGCGTCCCTAGTAGCCCGGCACAGGATCCTACTCCTGTGGAAGGAGGGGCAACCCCCCGGACTGGAGGCCTGGGTAAATGGTATGGTGGGGTTTATTAAACTGGAGCAGATAAAGTTTGCCCTGAGAGGATCGGCTCAAGGGTTCACCAGGTGGTGGCAGCCATTTCTCGACTACCTCGGGGAACGTTAGAGGGGAGATGGATGACCAGCAGCAGAAGCCCAGGGGGAAGGTGGGGGAGGAGAGGGAGGGGGGGGGGGGGCGTTAGTTTAGTTTAGGCCAATAGATAATGGGGTTTTGTGACTTGTGTACTGTTAAAATTTTCTGATTTGTTTTCGTTTCGTTGGCTTTGTAAGAGGGAAAAATGTTGTTCAGAAAAAATGTTCAATAAAATATATTTAAAAAAAATAAATAAATGTCATTGAATGTGACTGACAAAGGGAAGCTATTGCTCCTCCTTCAAAAGCTGTCTGCAACCTTTGACATAGTTGACCACACCATCTTCCTCCAACACCTCTCCAGTCATTCAGCTGCCTGGGGCAGCATTTTATTTCAAGTAACCTTACAGGAGGACGTCCTTCCATGATCTACCCTAGACATTTGGAACCAGTTTCTGTATTTATTACTCTTTCTTTTTCTGGAGCTGGGTGACTTTTGAATACTTGAACTGTTTGAGGCTGCAAAACTCTGCATTCCAAGGATCAGATTGACATGGTTGGATGGAACTTTGACCAATTTCTACTTTTCTTTGGTAAATGGTACACCAGCATTAAGATGCTTTCTCGCAGGGCAGCTCGGTGGCGCAGTGGTTTGCATTCCTGCCTCACGGCGCCAAGATCCCAGGTTCGATCCCGGCTCTGGGTCACTGTCCGTGTGGAGTTTGCACATTCTCCCCGTGTTTGCGTGGGTTTTGCCCCCACAAAGATGTGCAGGGTAGGTGAATTGGCCACGCTAAATTGCCCCTTAATTGGAAAAAATGAATTGGGTACTCTAAATGTATTTTTAACAAAGGAAGCTTTATCGCCTTGGTTGATGAAAATGTGCTCATTGGGAAGTGTGCGCAAGTTGTGATTCCACCTTCTGGTGTATCCAGATGTTAACACTGCTTCAACTCTTGCTTTCAACAGTAATAGCCATCTTGTATCTATCTGTAGGTGTGAATGTATTCTGCTAAATTCATTAGGACTTTGTGGGCAAAAAGTTATGATCCATTTTTCTGCACCAAGTGCTGTGGGTTAATGTTTGCTATTGTCCTGTTGACGTACATCCAGTGTAATATTTTTCTCATTCTCTTGCAGCTATCCAACATAAATATACAAACTGGAAAGCTTTTCTTGTGAAAAGACTAACTGGTGCCAAGACCCTTCCACCTGATTTCTGCTCCAAGGTAACTTCCTGATTCCTTTCTCATTCCCTGCTCCTTTGCTTTTTAAAAAATATAAATGAAAAGTTCCCAATAATGTTTTTTCCAATTAAGGGGCAATTTAGCGTGGCCAATCCATCTGCTCTGCACATCCTTGGGTTGTGGAGGTGAGACCCACGCGGACACGAGGAGAATGTGCAAACTCCACACGGACAGTGACCCAGGGCTGGGATTTGAACCTGGGTCCTCAGCGCCGTGGGCAGCAGTGCTTACCACTGCACCACCATGCTGCCCCTCCTTCGGTCGTTATAAGCTTATTTAACTTCATGCTCCGATCAATGAGCAAGGCCTGCTATTTTTTCTGAGCAAGTGTTGAGTACTGCTTGGGCCTGATTACAGGGGCACTCAGTTGTCCTTCTGAAATCTTTCAGCAGCTTTAAACATTGACCACACTTGTTGATAAGTGCACAACCATACAGGATGTTGCTGCTTGGTCTTGTCCTTTCTCATTTGACAGTCGTGTCCAGTCCATCTGCATAGCAATTGGGTGCACAAGCCCTGGCTGATAAAGGTGAGGGGTTGGAGAAACTAGCGTTGGAGATGATGAAACCTATTATCGAACGCTTCCTCCTTGGTAATCGGTCAACTCCATACACACAGCAGCTCCAACCTCAGGTTTTCCTGAACCTTATGGATCATTTATTTACTGTATATAAAATGCCTGAGCCATTTGGAATTTTACTTGGATGATGTGAGTGAAATTGGCCGCAAACTCTGACTTGCTACTCGGATAGGCAGTATTGCAATACAGCTTGGAGGGCAGCTCATGTTACCCACTATTTTAAAAAGGAGGTTGAGTGAAAACCTGGAATTGTAAGCGTGCCGTGGGTAGAGTAGAAAATTCTATAGTCCATGATAAAAAATTTAATAGCAGAGCACTTCTAATAATCTTCATTATTACATGTCACAAGTAGGCTAACATTAACACTGCAATGAAGTTGCTGTGAAAATCCCCAAGTTGCCACACTCCAGGGCCAGTTCAGATACACTTTAAAAAAAAATAATAATAATTTGAGTGTCCAATTCATTTTTTCCAATTAAGGGGCAATTTTGCGTGGCCAGTCCACCTAGCCTGCACATCTTTGGGTTGTGGGGGCGAAACCCATGCAAACACTGAGAATGTGCAAACCCCACGCGGACAGTGACCCAGGGTCGGGATCGAACCTGGGACCTCGGTGGCGTGAGGCAGCAGTGCTGTCCTTACCTGTTCGGGTACACTGAGGGAGAATTCAGAATGTCCAATTCACCTAACAAATACGTCTTTTTGGGACTTAGAAAACAAGTGGCAGGATTGGCCCAAGTCAGCATGGATTTATGAAGGGAAAATCATGCTTCAAAAATCTGTTGGAATTCTTTGAGGATGTAACTAGTAGAGTTGATGAGGGGGAACCAGTGGATGTGGTTTATTTGGACTTTCAGAAGGCTTTCAACAAAGTCTCACAAGAGATTAGCATGTAAAATTAAAGCACATGAGATCAGGGGTAGTGTATTGAGATGGATAGAAAACTGGTTGGCAGGCAGGAAATGGTGGGAATAAATGGGTCTTTTTCGAAATGGCAGGCTAATGACCAGTGGGATACTGCAGGGATCGGCCCTGGAACCCCATCCATTTACAATATATGTTAATAATTTAGATGGGGGGAACTAAATGTAATATCGCCAAATTTACAAATGACATGGAACTGGGTGGGAGGGTGAGCTGGGAAGAGGATGCAGAGATCCTTCAGTGTGATTTGGACAAGTTGAGCGAGTGGGCAAATGAATGGCAGATGCAGTATAATTTGAAGAAATGTGAGGTTAGCCATTTTGGATTTATCTGAATGGCTATAGATTTAGAGAGAGGAATGTGCAACGTGACGGTGTCCACGTACACCAGTCACTTAAGGTAAACGTGCAGGTACAGCAGGCGGTAGGAGGAAAATGGCATGCTAGCATTCATAGCGAGAAGATTTGAGTGGGGGAACAGGTGTGTCTTGCAGGGCTTGGTGAGGCCACACCTGGAGTATTATGTGCAGTTTTGCTCTCCTTATCTGAGGAAGGATGTTGTTCTAGTGGGAGTGCAGCAAAGGTTTACCAGACTGATTTCTAGGATGGTGAGACTGACATGAAGAGAGATTGTGTTGGCTAGGATGACATTCATTGGAGTTAAGAATAAGGGGGGAATCTCATAGAAACTTGTAACAGGACAAGACAGGATAGATGCAGGAAGGATATTCCCGATGGTGGGGCAATCAGAACCAGGGCGACAGTCTGAGGATGTGGGATAGACCATTCAGGACAGATGATGAGAATTTCATCACCCCGCGAGTGGTGAGCCTTTGGAATTCGCTACCACAGAAAGTAGTTGAGGTCGAAACATTGTTCAAGATGAAGTTAGATATAGCTCTTGGGGCTTGAGTGATCAAAGGATGGTGGGGGTGGTTGGGGGAGGGGGGGGGGGGGGAGAGACAGGAACCCTGGGAGGGGGGGGAAACAGGGAGGTAGGAACAGGTTATTGAGTTGGATGGTCAGCTATGATAATGAATGGCAGAGCAGGCTGGAAAGGCTGGATGACCACCTTCTGTTTTCTGTTTCTATTACGTATCATTGTGCTTCAAAATCAAAAGTGGCGATAATGCCAACCACTTGCCTTTATTAAGATCTAGCTATCTTGCAGGTTGTTGAAAGCATGCAGTACCCTTTCAAAACTGCCATGCGTGTCGAAGTTGTTGATAAAACGCACCTCTGCCGCACCAGGATAGCAGTGGTTGAAAGCATAGTGGGAGGTCGGTTACGGCTCATCTATGAAGAGTGTGACGATGGGACTGATGATTTCTGGTGTCATATGCTAAGCCCCCTCATTCACCCGATTGGTTGGTCTCGAAGTATTGGACACAGATTCAAACGGACAGGTAAGCGGAGAGCTGAGAATTCTGGTGTTTTCGTATGAACGTCTGGCCAAAATAGGTTCAAGCTCGGCTCTGGTTTCCTTTCATGGTCAAGTAGCTTGATAGTTCTGTACCCACTCTGTTGAAGGGCAGCTGGACGTGCAAGGCAGTTGGGCCCGGGGGAGGGGGGAGGGGGGGTGTAATGGTAGCTGTGGTTTAAGAAAGTTGTTTATCATTGAAAATGTGAACAGGTTTGTGTGTTTCCTGTTTCCCTTGAGAGCTCTATCCTGAGAGGATCGAATCAGAACTTAAATAAAAACAGTAAATGTTGTCGCCCATCAATCAGCAAGCGGGAACTGCGCAGACCCTGTACAGCAGCATAGTGGTCATGTTACTGGGTCAATAATCCAGACGCTTGCATTCATGATCAGGAGTGGCAACTGGGGAATTAACATGTTTTAATTATATAAAGTTGGAATCAGAAAGCTTGTACTATTGGTTTGTCATAAACTCTTCTATTTGAAACCTACTGCCCCCCCCCCCCCCCCCACCCCCCCAAACAACTAATGGTGGCCAACTCCTTCAAATAATCAATGAGCTTCTGTCATCTCTGTTAGAACCCCTCGATTGCTCCCTCTCCGTGTACTTGACTTTCTCAAGGTATAGGAACTCCCATCAGGTCTCCCAACCGCACCAAGGCACTGGGATGAAGATCTCCACCCCAGTAGTACTCTCCTCTGGGCAATCAGCGAGGCAAAGACCAGGACATCTACCCCTGCCTCCATCTGTAGCCCTGGCGAGTCTGACATCGCAAATATGGCCACGAAAGGACAATTCTCCAGATTAATCTTCAGAATCGCTGATATGGTGCTAAAGAAGGAGACCCAAAAACCCATGAGCTTGGGACAAGACCAGAAGATGTGCGTGTGGTTAGTGTCCTCCACCACTGCAAAGTAACGACTCATTCTGGACTTGGTCAGATGCACCCTAAAAACAACCTTCAGTTGGATCAAACCAAGCCTCGAGGACGAGGAGTTCACCCTGCAAAGGGCCTCACTCCCCACCTCATCATCTAATATGGGTCCCACTCCTCCCACCCAGCCTTAACCTCCTCCGCTGACACCAAATCTTCTGACTAAATCTGCCCATAAATACCAGAAGTGTTCCCCTCCTCCGGCCCTGTGAGAAAAATAATCCTCTCCGTTCGAGGCATCACGAGGAATGCCGGAAAAATCCGATTTGAACTTGAACTTGCAGATATCTGAATTAATCTGAACCCGATGTAGCCACCTAAAATGGCTGATTCCCTATTAATTTGGCCAAAACACGATTTAAAATGGCTAACCGAAAAGGCTGATGGGAAAAGCAGCCAACAGGGCACAAATGGATAGCTGCAGACAGAATAGCGTATTCGGCTCTGGGGAAGTCGGCCCAGATCGATACTCAAGACTATTAGCAGCACATCAACCCAGACATCTGCAGTTTAATCGGCTATCCCCGGGAACAATTGCAACATATTAGCAATTGAATGCCGGGCCAGACCTGTCGGCGCCTGCAGTGGCCGAAACAAAGGCAGGTGAGCGACCACCCCCCGATCGAGGAGATTATTGGAGCATATCGAACCCAGTGATTGGGAACAAGTCCAATCACTTGGGACTCTGGGTCAAGGGCCGCCTCGAGATGCGGGAAGCCCCTGGGCCCTATAAAGTGAGGGGCCAAGTTCAGATCTCTCTCTCTCTCCCTTCTTCGCCTGCTCGCGACCTTCGCAAGAACCTTCAACAAAGAACCGTAAGTTTGACTCCAGCGATCGCTACCCGATAAAGACTCCTAGCCATCGACCCGTATCAGTCTTTTGAATCCCGCGGGCCAGATCTGATTCGATAAGCCATTCATTTCCCTGACCTGGTGGGCCCTTCCTAAAGTTAAGTATTGGCCAGTAGTGCCAATAGGTTTCGATATAGATAGTAGGATTATTGTGTAAACATTAATTGTTGTATATAATAAATGACCGTTGATTTCAATCTTACTAAGCGGTGTGCTGACTTATTAATCATAACTCGAGCTTGAACCACGTGGTGGTATCAGAAAGATACCTGGCGACTCGTGAGCAAAGGTGACATAATCGGAGGTAATAAAACTAAGGCTAAAAAGAGCAACACCGAGAACCCCCATCAATTCCTCTGGACTGGCAAACCGCCCCTCCATGAACAAATCGGCAACACTCGCCAGCCCTGTGCCTTCCCACCTCCAAACGTGCCATCGAATCTCACAGCTTTGGCCAGATGGGACCAGCTTCAACACTGATCCCAGTTTAAAATGTTGTCAAGGTTATTTCCTTATCTTCAAAGTGAAAATAACCACTGGATTTGACGAGTACTTTGTCGGTGAGAACGGGAACGAGGCCATCACACGAATGCCCTCAACATGACCACGAAACTCCTGGATCACTGCACCAACCCAACACCACCTCTGCATTAGCTGCCCAGTAATAAAATATCAGGTTTGGCAATGCTAGGCCACCCGACTGTCTGTCCCTTTGAAGGGTTGCCCTTTGAATCTTTGGGTGAGGTTACTGGGTTACGGGGATAGATCATAGAAATTTTTTTTTTTGATCTATCATCATCATAGAATTTACAGTGCAGAAGGAGGCCATTCGGCCCATCGAGTCTGCACCGGCTCTTGGGAAGAGCACCATACCCAAGGTCAACACCTTCACCCTATCCCCATAACCCAGTAACCCCACCCAACAGTAAGGGCAATTTTGGACACTATGGGCAATTTAGCATGGCCAATCCACCTAACCCGCACATCTTTGGACTGTGGGAGGAAACCGGAGCATCCGGAGGAAATCCACGCACACACGGGGAGAACGTGCAGACTCCGCACAGACAGTGACCCAAACCGGAATTGAACCTGGGACCCTGGAGCTCTGAAGCAATTGTGCTATCCACAATGCTACCGTGCTGCCCATAGGGTGGAGGTGGGGGCTTAAGTAGGGTGCTCTTCCCAAGGGCCGGTGCTGACTTGATGGGCTGAATGGCCTCCTGCAGTTTAGATTCTATGATGATGAGACTAATGCAGAACTTTCACCTGGTTTTGTTTTGGGTTGGACTCTGCATCCAGGTTTAGTGTCTATCATTAATGCCACCTGCTTGGCTTGCCTGTTCCTTTTTATATATTCAATTACTTTTGCAATTTTCCTTTATATTTAGATGGTTCAAAGAAGCAGGAAGGACAGTGTGATGCTACGCCACAATTATTTGCTAAGGTAAGCTAGAAATTAGGCTGTGTACTCTTAATAGGGCAATGTGAGGTATTTCAAGTAAAAATAGCTTATTTTTGTTTTGGGTGATGTAAAATCCTAAGATTCCTGTGCTGCTTGGTTCCATAAAGATTTCTGGTTTTCTCATTAGCTGTTCAGATTTAGATTCTGCATTTGTCTTTTTAAAAACTGCCAGAACATCTCTACTTCAGAGTTAGTTTGATTCCGTGCTTATTGCTTCATGCAGCAGGGAACTGTAATAAATACTGTTTAATCATGCAACATTACCGAATCAACAGGGTGGGACTGGCTAGATTAGATCAAGATGTTTTACTAGCAAAGACTCAACACATTTGTGGTCAAATTAATATCTCTATTGCCCAGTACTGTATATACAGGACTTCTAGTTATTCTCACTCTGGAAAAAGCTACATAAATCTATCCGTGTACAAACGGTCTGGGAGTATAGCTACAATATTTTTTCTAGAGTCTAACGTATGGAATATGCAAGCCTAATTGGGAACTGTTGCCTCTTGGACTGAAAAGGCATGTTTCCATCACATGGGCTCCGATACGAATCATTGAAACCTGCCTGTTTATCATCTAACATTTGAGGAAAAGAGCTTCCTAACTTCTGATCTTGTTCCAGGATTAAACCCTTGTTTCGGAGTCTACTTTTGTATGAACATTGTGACAACTCTTTCCTTGAGCCTGTTTGTGCAGCAACATGCCCATTGGTAGTTCAATGTTGTGGAAACCTTGAAGGGTTCTCATCATCTTTGTCTATAGAATCTCTGGTGATATATTCTTTCATTCATCTGATAGCTTCCTGAAACCTTTCCATTCCGATCTAGTGAAGCTTCATTTTTTGCACAAAGAATAGCTTTCAGTGTTAAGTGTCAGTGTTAATGTTAAGTTGTATCATTTAGCAATCCTTGTTGCTTAGCCACATGTAACCAACTCCATCTTGAAAAAAATGAAAATCGTTTATTGTCACAAGTAGGCATCAAATGAAGTTACTGTGAAAAGCCCCTAGTCGCCACATTCCGGCGCCTGTTCGGGGAGGCCGGTACGGGAATTGGGCTGCTTTAAAAGCCAGCTATTTAGCCTTGTGCTAAACCAGCCCCATCTCTTCCCATATGAATGTGGTAAGCACAGTAAGAAGTCTTACAACACTAGGTTAAAGTCCAACAGGTTTGTTTCGATGTCACTCGCTTTCGGAGCAGCGCTCTGAAAGCTAGTGACATCGAAACAAACCTGTTGGACTTTAACCTGGTGTTGTAAGACTTCTTACTGTGCTCACCCCAGTCCAATGCCAGCATCTCCACATCATATGAATGTGGTTAGTCATTAATTGTCCTTGAGGTGGCCGAGCAGTTGTATTGTGCAGTGGTTCAGGATGGCAGCTCGCCATTGCTCAAGGTAACAAAGGATGCGGGATGTATGCTCGCCTTGCATTGATCACATCCTGAGAGAATTGTTTGAGAATAGTTTGCGGGTCATTGTGACCATACTGAATCTCTTAATCTTCAGGTGAAGGATGTGGACCAGACTGGAGACTGGTACCAGGAAGCGATGAAACTGGAAGCAATCGATCCATTGAATCTCTCTGCAATTTGTGTGGCCACTGTCAGAAAGGTAATTTGTGCTTAGATTTGCCACTTTCTACCTTGTCCACAGACTCACCGTCGCCTTGTTGCCAACTTTAAATTATTTCTTAAAACATGCAACATTAATCCTTCGCACCATCCATTTATGAAAGGTGTGGTTAAAATAGTTATATTCACTTAACCTGTTACACCTGCTGTGGTGAATCATAGAATTTACAGTGCAGAAGGAGGCCATTAGGCCTATCGAGTCTGCACCAGCCCTTGGAAAGAGCACCCCACCCAAACCCACACCTCCACCCCACCCCAGTAACCCCACCTACCCTTTTTTTGGACACTAAGGGCAATTTATCATGGCCAATCCACCTAATCTGCACATCTTTGGAGTGGGAAGAAACCGGAGCACCCGGAGGAAACCCACGCAGACACGGGGAGAACGTGCAGACTCTGCACAGACAGTGACCCAGCAGGGAATTGAACCCGGGACCCTGGAGCTGTGAAGCAAATTTGCTAACTACTGTGCTGCTCCTTTGGGTATTCTTTCAGATTGCAGATATGAAATAAGATCCTTCCATTTAATCTGTTGTATGTAAGTGTTCCCCCTCTTTTTTTTTTTTTTTTTTTTTGCTGAGTGAACGATCTTTTCCTTTGTGTTCAGATGCATTTACCAGTTGATGGGACCCCTTTTTACCCCTCCGTACCCATCCCCCGTGATGAACATTTCCTCAAATGGGCAGCACGGTGGCACAGTGGTTAGCACTGCTGCCTCACGGCGGCGAGGTCCCAGGTTCGATCCCGGCTCTGGGTCACTGTCCGTGTGGAGTTTGCACATTCTCCCCGTGTTTGCGTGGGTTTCGCCCCCACAACCCAAAGATGTGCTTTGTGCTTTCATATGTGGTCATGCTAAATTGTCCCTTAATTGGTTAAAAAAAAAAGAGTTCCTCAAACATTGTCATGAACACTCCCCACCACGTCTCAAAGCCCTCCACCGACCCCCTCAACTCAAAATTGATCTCTTCCAACCAAAAAAAGTCATGCAGGTTCCCCAGCCAGGCCGCCACCCCCAGCGGCGCATCCGACAGGTACCTATCCTCACTATTGCCTTTGCAAGCCATAGCTACAGAAATGCTTCCATTCCACTCCCAAGTTGAATTTGTTAGTTTGGGTTCCCCTGATTGATAGAGGGAGGTAAAATCATCACTCGCGGCCATTCTTTTGCACTCAGCTGCTTGGGGGCTGTGCGTTTCTCACCTCCTGACTTGCTGAATCTATCCTCTTTCTCAGGTTTTGGCCGAGGGCTACCTGATGATTGGCATTGATGGCTCCGAGGCAGCAGATGGCTCAGACTGGTTTTGCTACCACTCCACTTCTCCATCAGTCTTTCCCGTGGGGTTCTGTGAAATTAACAAGATTGAACTCACTCCTCCCAGAGGTAATGTCATGCTCACTGGCTATTTGTAATGGTTTCATTGTTACGTTCTACCGACCTTCAGAGGGGCTTGAAACATGTTGAGCTTTGGTTGATATAGTCTGAATTAATTTCATGGTGGGTTTTGACGCCCACAGTCTGCTTTTTGTTCCATTAACATTTGCTTTGACAATGAGTCACCAAACTAGAAACGGTAGCTCCCTTTTCTCTCCACAGATGCTGCCAGATCTGCTGAGATTGTCCAGTATTTTCTGTTTTTGTTTTGTTCCATTAAGTTCAACATGTGAGCAGTTTTGGGCTCCGTATCTAAGGAAGGATGTGCTGGCCTTGGAAAGAGTCCAGAGGAGGTTCACCAGAATGATCCCTGGAATGAAGAACTTGCCATATGAGGAATGGTTGAGGACTTTGGGTCTGGACTCGTTGGAGTTTAGAAGGATGAGGGGGGAATCTTAATGAAACTTACAGGATACTGCGAGGCCTGGATAGAGTGGACGTGGAGAGGATGTTTCCACTTGTAGGAAAAACTAGAACCAGAGGATACCATCTCAGACTAAAGGGACGATCCTTTAAAACAGAGATGAGGAGGAATTTCTTCAGCCAGAGGGTGGTGAATCTGTGGAACTCTTTGCCGCAGAAGGCTGTGGAGGCCAAATCACTGAGTGCCTTTAAGACAGAGATAGATAGGTTCCTGATCAATAAGGGGATCAGGGGTTATGGGGAGAAGGCAGGAGAATGGGGATGAGAAAATATCAGCCATGATTGAATGGCGGAGCAGACTTGATGGGCCGAGTGGCCTAATTCTGCTTCTATGTCTTTGTGGTCTTACGGGCACTTGTCTTTTCTTTCGCTTTCCTGGTTTATAATTTTTAGCAGGAATGTGAAGCAGCATCCTGCCATATTGATGTCTGGGTTGAAGCTCCTCGTGCCAGGAGGATAAATGGACATGTCGAGTCTAGTAAGTCACTATTGCACTAAGGTCATGCTGGCTATTTTACAGGTTACTCCAAAATTCCTTTCAAATGGTTTGATTACCTTCGGGAGGCGGGATCTGTTGCTGCGCCCGTCAAACTATTTAACAAGGTGAGAAGACGAGCTGTCAGAGATGCAAATTCTTCCACTTCCTCTATTCTCTCATACACACGCTTTAAAAATTGGAATAGGGGAAATCTCCTTATAAAAAGCAGCACAGGGCTTCGGGAACCCTTGACCATTGTTGAAATTGGACCTATTTTAAGCTGATAGATTTGTTCTATTCAGGCCACTTCTATGGTGCGACCGTGAATACCAAGCTGAGGCTGTGGTCACGTTTTCAGCCAGTGACACTGATCTGAGAACAGATTATGTCTGCATCCATTGGATATTGCCTTGGGCGCTGCCTTTAGAACTTAGGTTGTGATAATTACATTCTGGGTTTGTTGAATCAGACTTGCTTTGATTAAGCATTGACCTGCACAAGCTAGGTGGGATCCAGGTTTAATCTTTTGACCGAGTTTGTTAATCCCAACCAGGGTTCATGAGATGTTGAAACTGGCCTCCACAGTGCAGTAACCAGATCTACCAGGTTACCAGCTCCTGATGCTGTTTAATCATTCCAACTGGCAAGAGCTTGCATACAGTTGTTAAGGCTCTGCTGTGATCCTCCCTGTGGTAGGGTAACCTTCTCCTCAATGGGACTTAAAAACGATGTGACGCGTGTGGCGTGCTACCAGAGGGCCGCCCACTCTCAGCTGACCCCAGCATTAGGCATAGCCCATAGGAGGGTTAGTTTTGAAAGATTTCAAATTGACTGATCTTCAACTTCCTGTCCAAACGCAGGAAGTCCCAAACCACGGCTTCCGAGTGGGAATGAAGCTGGAAGCCGTGGATCTGATGGAGCCGCGCTTGGTGTGTGTAGCGACCGTTACCCGCATTGTTCATCGGCTCCTCAGGATCCACTTTGACGGCTGGGAGGATGAATATGACCAGTGGGTGGACTGTGAATCTCCTGATCTCTATCCAGTCGGCTGGTGTGAACTGACGGGCTACCAACTTCAACCTCCTGCATCGCAGTGTAAGTGACCAGGCTTTTTTCTTTAAAACCAACCAGCAGCATAGTGTGTGTAATTTTTTATTTAAAAAAAAATATATTTATTAAGAATTTTAACACAATTTTTCACCCTTACAAACGAAACAAACCCCCCCCCCCCCCCCCCCCCCCCCGTAACAAAAAGAAAGAAAGCACACAGAGCAAGACATGAACATGGTAAATCGATATGATACAGAGCTTTGTACATTGAATTCCTCTCGTACATGTCAGTTTTCCAGATCCTTCATGTATTTTCTTGCTCAAATACCCCCCAAACAAGCCAGACCCCCCCCCCCCCCCCCCCCGGGTTGCTGCTGACCGACCTTCATCTAACGCTCCGCGAATTAGTCTAGGAACGGTTGCCACCGCCTGTAGAACCCCTGCGCAGACCCTCTCAAGGCAAACTTTATTCTCTCCAATTTGATAAACCCTGCCATATCATTTATCCAGGCCTCCACACTGGGGGCTTCGCCTCCTTCCATATTAGCAAGATCCTTCGCCGGGCTACTAGGGACGCAAAGGCCAGAATGGCGGCCTCTTTCGCCTCCTGCACTTTCGGCTCGTCCGCTACTCCAAATAGTGCTAGCCCCCAGCTTGGCTTGACCCGGACTTTCACCACCTGAGATATTGCTCCCGCCACTCCTCTCCAGAACCCCTACAGTGCCGGGCATGACCAAAACATATGGACATGGTTTGCCAGACTTCCTGAGCACCTCCCACATGCCCCCTCCGACCAATACACCCGAGATCACCCTGTCTTGAATCCCCTGTGCTGGGAGCAATGGGAATTCCCTCACCTGTCGCCTCACAAACGCCCTCACCTGCATGTATCTGAAAACATTTCCCGGGGGTAGCCCAAACTTCTCCTCCAGTGCCCCTAGGCTCGCAAACGTCCCATCAATGAACAGTTCCCCCATTCTTCTAATCCCTGCTCGATGCCAGCTCTGAAACCCCCCGTCCATCCTCCCTGGGACAAACCGATGGTTACCCCTGATCGGGGACCACACCGAGGCTCCCATTGCACCCCTGTGCCGTCTCCCCTGGCCCCAGATCTTTAGCGTTGCCGCCACCACCGGGCTCGTGGTGTACCTTGTCGGCGAGAGCGGCAGCGGTGCCGTCACCAGCGCCCCCAGGCTCGTTTCCTTGCAGGACAGTGTGTGTAATTTTATATGTTCACAGGGTGTTGGTGTTGCTGACAAGCCCAGCAATTATTGCCCCTCCCTAATTGCCCTCTAGATGCAGGTGACAGCAGACCCCAGCCTCCAGCACAGACACCCCTGAGCCTGGAGGGACCTGCGTGTGATTCAACTTTCCACTTTTGTTTTGAGCATTAATTTTTGATTGTGAGCTGCCACTTTGAATGCAACTTTCAGAGGACAGTTTAGTATAACCACATTTCTGTGGATCTGGAGTCATAAGTAGGCCAGATTAAATGGCAGGTGTTTGTCACTAAAGGACTTTCGTGAATCACATGGATTTTTATGGCAATCGACAATGGTTCCTTGGTCATAGGTGACCTGCAATTGCAGATTCTTACTGGTTTCAAATGTCACCATCTGCTGTGATGGAAATCGAATTGCAGTCTGTGACAATACCACTGCACCCCCTCCTCCCCTGGTGATCATGGCTGAGCCTGTATCTCAACGCCATGTTCCTGCACTCTGCCATTGCCCTTAGACCTCTGGGCTCTGAAGGAGTCGGTCTGTTTCCTTCTTAAATATATTCAGTAATGTAGCCTGCTCTGTCTCCTATGGTAGAGAATTCCTCCGGTTCACTACCGTCTGAGTGAAGACGTTTCTCTTCCTCTCAATCCTAAATGGCCTACCCCATATCCTGAGACTGCGGCTCCTTATTCTCGACTCTCTACCCAGAGGAAACCGCACGCAGGCGACCAGTCCTGTCCGAATTTAATATGTTTCAATGAGATCCCCTCTCATTCTAAACTCCAGAGAATACAGGTCTAATCTACCCAATCTCTCCTCGTATGACAATCCTGCCATCCCAAGAATCAGTCTGGTGAGCCTTTGCCACAGTCCCCCCTATGGCAAGTATATCCTTTCTTCAGTAAGGAAACCACCAGACAATAGTCTGGGTGTGTTCTGACCAAGGCCCTGTACAGCTGCAGTACGCCAGTCCTCTCGTAATGAAGGCTGACATACTATTTTGCAATTTTAACTACTTCCAATCCTCCGGTTTGTTACTTTATCTAGCAGCTTTATGTGACTCTTTGGATCTAATAATATCCTTAATTTCTTTTGTTAGCCATGATTGGGCTGGTTTTCATTCACCAGATGTGCTCATTTGTTGCCCGTCCTTAATTACCCCTTGAATTGAGTGGCATTCTCGGCCATTTCAGTGGACAGTTAAGTCAACCACATTTCTGTGGGTCTGGAGTCACATGTAGGCCAGACCAGGTAAGGATATGCTGCGTTTTTGCGACAATCGACAATGGTTTCATGGTCACTGTTAGACTTTTAATTCCAGATTTTTATTGAACTCAAATTTCACCGTCTGTCACGGTGGGATTTGAACCGTAGTCCCAGAGCATTCCCCTGGTCTCTGGATTACTATTTCGTGACGATACCACTACGTCACCACCAGAAAGGAAATGTAAAACTGTTCCTTAAATATTAGCCATTGCCTATCCACCGTCATGCCTATTCATGAAGTTCCCAATCTATCTTGGCCAACTCGTACCTCATACCTTTGTAGTTTCCTTTGTTGATATCTAGGATTTTGGTTTCTGATCGGATTTCTTCACTTTCTGTCCTAATACTGTTTTGTTTGCAGCTGCCATTTTGAAGCAGTAAACCTGGCTGTGTTTCTCTCAAGCCTCTCTTCACCTCCTGTTTCTGACCCTTTTAAAATCCACTCTTTGACCAAGCTTTTGTCCAACCCTCCGAGCGGTTCCTAATTTTGCTTGGCATCTCAGTTGAGAATATTTGGGCAGTTTTTCTATGTAGGATACTCAAAATGCATCAGTGGAAATAGTGAAATGGGAAACTGCTCTATTTACATAAAGCTGTGTTTCTACAAATCGGAGGTGTTGCTCTTGTGCTGTGACCTCCTCGGCTGGATTGCTGCTTGGTAGTTCGCCAAGTGCTGCTAGCCCATTGCTCTGTGACAGTTGGCAGTGGGCATGTCTAAATCCAGGTTAGTGAGCTGTGGGTTACTCCTGCCTCGCTTGTTTCTTAAGTTGCTTTTCTGTTTCATCTCCAGCCTCAAGGGAGAATCAAACTAATGTGATGAAGAAGAAAAAAGCAAAGTCCAGCCAGTACAAGGGGCACAAAAAGAGTGGGTACTCAGCTTTTACTGATTTTACTGTCCTCTTTGGTTAGTTATTTAACAGGTGTTAATGCCATTAGAAATATCTTGAACACCTTTTAGAATTATAGAATTTACAGTGCAGAAGGAGGCCATTCGGCCCATCGCGTCTGCACCGGCTCTTGGAAAGAGCACCCTCCCCAAGGTCAACACCTGCACCCTATCCCCATAACCCAGTAACCCCACCCAACACTAAGGGCAATTTTGGACACTAAGGGCAATTTAGCATGGCCAATCCACCTAACCTGCACATCTTTGGACTGTGGGAGGAAACCGGAGCACCCGGAGGAAACCCACGCAGACACGGGGAGGAGGTGCAGACTCCGCACAGACAGTGACCCAAGCCGGAATCGAACCTGGGACCCTGGAGCTGTGAAGCAATTGTGCTATCCACAATGCAACCGTGCTGCCCTAAACCTTGAAGAGATCTTGTTTCCCAGGAGTCTATTTTCATAAACACCTGAATGTGAGTAGATAGCATTCTTCCTAAGTGTGTGTGGAGATCAATCCTTTGCATCACCTTGGCAGGGGTGTTTCTGTGGGTGAAGTGGGCAGAATGTTGGGTGTGAATCCCATTCTGGCAAGGAAACAAGGGAGGCTTGTTGCCTCCAAACATTACCTTTCATGGCAGACGTTGGTCTTTGAGCTGCTCCATTCTTCATGGAGTTATTCATCACAGTCTTTTAACCACAGTCCTTTGACCAAGAGTGCCAAAAACCCAATCGTTCCTGACTTTGAAACCTGGGCAGATATCCTGAGGATGTGAAGAGAAATGTGTCTCTTTGTTGAATCTTTCTATTGTTATCGGTTTCACATTGTTTAATTGTCTATGTGCTGGAGCATGCTTGAAATGTACCAGTACACGGACATTACTGCCCAGTTTCAGCTGGAATTTGGGAAAAGGATGCTCACGTGTTGAATGAACAATTGAGATTCACTCTGGTGTAAATTGCTGAGGGAGGGACTGGGGATAATTTCTCTCCATGAATGAAGGTTATGGACAAATCTGGGGATTTATTGCATCGTTCCCAAACCAGGGCCCTGGTTTGGGAATGGAGGCCGTGGCGGGGGCCCTGGTTTGGGAATAGAGGCCAAGGCGGGGGCCCTGGTTTGGGAATGGAGGTCGTGGCGGGGGCCCTGGTTTGGGAATAGAGGCCGTGGCGGGGGCCCTGGTTTGGGAATAGAGGTCGTGGCGGGGGCCCTGGTTTGGGAATAGAGGTCGTGGCGGGGGCCCTGGTTTGGGAATGGAGGCCGTGGCGGGGGCCCTGGTTTGGGAATGGAGGCCGTGGCGGGGGCCCTGGTTTGGGAATGGAGGCCGTGGCGGGGGCCCTGGTTTGGGAATAGAGGTCGTGGCGGGGGCCCTGGTTTGGGAATGGAGGCCGTGGCGGGGGCCCTGGTTTGGGAATGGAGGCCGTGGCGGGGGCCCTGGTTTGGGAATGGAGGCCGTGGCGGGGGCCCTGGTTTGGGAATAGAGGCCGTGGCGGGGGCCCTGGTTTGGGAATGGAGGCCGTGGCGGGGGCCCTGGTTTGGGAATGGAGGCCGTGGCGGGGGCCCTGGTTTGGGAATAGGGGTCGTGGCGGGGGCACTGGTTTGGGAATAGGGGCCGTGGCGGGGGCCCTGGTTTGGGAATAGGGGCCGTGGCGGGGGCACTGGTTTGGGAATGGGGGCCGTGGCGGGGGCCCTGGTTTGGGAATAGGGACCGTGGCGGGGGCCCTGGTTTGGGAATAGGGGCCGTGGCGGGGGCCCTGGTTTGGGACACAGGTTATGACAGGCGGTGCTGGGTTGAAGGACTACAGCACAGCTCTGTTTCACCTTTGATATCCCAGACATGTTGATGCTCTGTCTTTGAAAGTGGAGAATGTCCTTCAGGATTGAGTTCAGTTCTCGCTGCCACCAGCAATCCAGCAGTAAACCAAGTAACTAAAAGAACTTGTATAGTTCTCCTTTTCAGGGTGTGAAGATTAATGGAGAGTAGGACTAGACTACATTGCTTATTTAGAGAAGAATACAGTGCAGATTTATGGATCGGTAGGCCTGTTTCTGTACTGGTCCATGATTCTTGTCCTGTTAAAAGGACTGGAAGTATCTGCTAAGTATCAAAGGATTGGTGCGGTGGTTAGCACTGCTGCCTCACGGCGCCGAGGTCCCAGGTTCGATCCCGGCTCTGGGTCACTGTCCGTGTGGAGTTTGCACATTCTCCCCGTGTTTGCGTGGGTTTCGCCCCCACAACCCAAAGCTGTGCAGGGTAGGTGGATTGGCCACACTAAATTGCCCCTTTGTGCTCAGTGGTTACCCGGTTATTTTAGGGGAAATTACACTCGAGCAATGGAATCTGCTTTTGCAGTCGTGTTTTTTCCCCCCATTTAAGCTGCAGTATTGATTGCAATCATACTGGTTCCATTCAACCTGCCCATTTGGGGGGTTCAGGGTCAGTGGGCAGTAGCAGGAGCCAATATGCCCAGATGCTGGTGGCACTTTGACCTGACTGATCATCTTAGTTCTCGAGGAGACTCCCTGTTGCAAACTAGCATAGTGAATGTTTCCATTTCTAGTGCCTGTTTCTTCCTCTTGGCGGCTTTCCGCCAGCTCATGCACAAACTCTCCATTCAGACTTTACTCCCATGTTCAATTCCCCGCTGGGTGACTGTGCAGAGTCTGCACGTTCTCCCCGTGTCTGCGTGGGTTTCCTCCGGATGCTCCGGTTTCCTCCCACAGTCCAAAGGCATGCAGGTTAGGTGGATTGGCCAGGCTAAATTGTCCTTAGTGTCCAAAAAGTTTAGGTGGGGTTACGGGGAAAGGGTGGAGGTGTGGGACTTAAGTGGGGGTGCTCTTTACAAGGGCCGGTGCAGACACGATGGGCCGAATGGAGGCCTCCTGCACTGTAAATTCCATGTTCTAAAGCCATGTTTGTGACTTCAGAACAACTGCACACATTTTCAGCTTCTGTCCATGAGCCTTGCTAAAACTACAGCAAGTGGCTCTAGCCTTGAGCAAAAGGAATGTTGTGCTGTGTAAGTGATGTGCCTTGGAATGCTCAACACTAAAACATGGTGCTTCAGATTTGGAATTGAGATGCAAACCTGTTTGGAAATCTTGTTAGTTGAAGCTGTTTTGTGAAGTGGAGTTGGAAGCTTGATTTCTTGGTCACTTCCAAAGAGCAAGCAAACCTGAGTAAAAGGCTGGTTTTGAATGAGATTATTAGGGTTTCTGTGTCCATCTCTCTCTGTTCCTGGGTATGCTGTGCACTCAGATTTAGCTCTTTTATATGGCCGAGTACAGTGATCTCCCCGAGCCAGCTCCCAATTGTTTTCATCTTCTTTTGAAGTGTCTCATGCTGTGAACAGTTTTGCTTCGATAAAATGGGGTGCTGGAGAAATCCAGGTTCCATGGGTTGGGGTCCCACAAGATGCATCATTTGATGAGGTTATTACTCAGTCCTGATGCTTTGCAGACTGTTGATTGGAGTGACATCACAGCCCAGCCTGATCCTGCCCTCGTGTCCACGTATCCAAAAGGGTCAAGGCTTGAGCTGGATGAATGGTGAGGTCCATCAGGGAGTTATCGGCAACTGTGAGAAGATTGGGCTTGATGGGCTGAATACTTTCCTATCACAAACCTTTTTCTGTTCTTAAAAGGGAAATTATGGCCATCCTCGAATGCAGCAGGCTGGAGAGAGAGAGAGTGAGTTGTTGAAAACCAAGTGATGTTGCAGAGTCAGTGAAACTGGGTTGATAGCAATGCTTATTCTCTGGTCTGAGAATGTGATCTTCAAGGCCAGGGACGTTTTTTTGAGTCAGTAAGATTCTCCTGGGATCTTCCAATGGCTGAGGATAGTGCGCAAAGACTAGTCGGGACAATAAGAGACCATTGGGAGCAGTAACCCTGTGGATGGCGGAAATCTTGAGTGACATTTTGATGAAACCAGAGTTGCAGTGAGCAGTGATGTTTTTCCTGTAGGTTCTCTGCTCTTGATGGTTAGGTTCTTTATGCTCAACCACCAGATGGAGTAATTATTGAAAATGTTGCCTTCCAAAGCTCGTTTTTATATCTAGTCCTGACAGATAGTTGCAAATTCATTACAAAGGATGGAGTTGTTTAATTTTAAGTTAATTGGGCAATCTTACTCTCAAGGGTTTGCAGAAAGTAACCATCATATGGTGGTAGTTTAGGGGGAGCATTACTCTGTAACCCTGTGCTGTATCTGTCCTGGGAATATTTGATGGAAATGATGTAGACAGTTGCACTGTATCTGATTGTTTGCTCCAGTTCAACATTAGGTTGATGCTTCGTTCTGCACATGGTTATATGAAGCCTTGAGTGAAGTATTTGTCCATTTCCAAATACCTGTTGTGCGGTAAACCTTGAGTGAAAACTCTCAAGTTCTCGGGACACATGTTCAACATCTCTAATATTAAAACCATATGCTAAATGCTCGGTGGGTGGTGTCAATTTGTTTGTAATCCTTTTGATGGCTTCAATCTCTGTAAGCACTACCCAGCAATGCTCCAATTGCTTCTCTTGCTCAGTATGTTGCAGATCATTGCTGTTCATGTGCACTTTCAAACAGCTGTCCCGGAGTACAAATCGGAGTGGGGACCTGTTGTTTTTCACCCTCTTTCTTTGCCCGGGTACACTGGTGTGTGTGAATATACAGAGATTATTCAGCACCGGCTAGGAACTGGACCTGGACTTTCGGATTCTCTATTTACATTCGAGAATGTCAAGAGAGTTTGAGCAGGAACATTTAGTGGCAGTTGATGTGGCTTTTTGCTCTCTCATCTTGAACACATTCCCAGAAGCAAACACTGGGACCAAAACAAATTGTGTAGAGCTTCACCAGGAGCAAGTGGACTCCAACAGAGCCCAATAATAGGTCAGGTACACATTTGAGCTCTGCTGCTGCCATGTGTTTAATAAGATTGATAGTGAATTTAGTGCAGAAGTTTAGAACGCTATAATGAGAGCTTAACAAAGTTTGACCTGATGTTTAGAAAGGAAGAATCCAGTTGGGAAGAAGCCGGTCAGGCTGCCGATCCTGCCCATGAGTGGCGGGACCTGCAGCAATTTCTCAGCCGATGATGAGTTGACTCCTCCATATCGAACCTTTCCAGCCCCGGAGGCCCTTCCGCCTCCCAGCACTAGCAGGCAGGTCAATGCCAGGCTCAGAACAGGTAATCAAACAGCTGTAATATGAAAGGAGTTGTGTTTGATGTAGTTACTCCCATTCAGAATGTTCCTGGTTCAAGGTCCAAGTGTATGTTTGGCAAATTCATAGTGATTGTTTTCCTATCCGTCTCTCCTGTGTCAGAACATTAGGAACAGGAGGTGACCATCCAGCCCTTTCAGCCTGCTCTGCCCCTCTACCATCATGCCTGACCACCTGCCTCAACTCCATTTTCCCACCCGTCCCCTTATCCCTTGATTCCCTGAGACACCAAACTAATCTGTCTATGCCAGCCGTATAATGTATTCAACAATGATGACACCTGGGTGGAGAATTTCAAAGATTCACAACATTTGGCAAGATTTCTCTTCACCTGAGTCCGAAATGATTGGCCCTTGATTCTGAGACTGTGCCGGGTTTTAGATTTCCCCCAGCCAGGAGCAAACCAGCTCTGCTGACCCTGTTAAGCCCCTTGACAATCGTGTATGCTACATTGAGATCATCTCTTCAAACTGTGAGAGAAAAAGGCCTGAGATACTCAGCCTCTTGTCTTGCGAACCAATTTACTGAACCTTCACTGTACTGCCTCCAAGTATATCCTTCTTTAAATATGCAGATCAAAGCTGCACATAGTTTTCAAGGCATGGTCCGATCAATTCACCAGGGCGACACAATGGCAGCGGTTAGAGCTGCTGCCTCAGCGTGAGCTACCCGGGTTCAATTCCGGTCTTTGGGTAGCTGTGGGGTTTGTATATTCTGCCTGTGTCTGCATGGGTTTCCTCCAGTTTCCTTCCACAGTCCAAAGATGTGCGGGCTAGGTGGATTGGCCAAGCTAAATTGCCCCTTAGTGTCAGGGATGTGCAGGTTAGGTATGGGGTTATGGGATAGGGTGAGGTGGACATGGGTAGAGTGCTCATTTGAAGGATTGGTACAGACTCAATGGACCGGCACTATCGGGGTTCTATGCAGTCCCTGTGCAATTGTTACAAGACCTCTTTGTGGGCCCACAGTCCCCTTGCACCGAAGGCCAATATGTCAGTTGCCGTCTTAATTGCTTGCTGTGCCTGCATGGTAACGTTGTGTTCCGAGTGCACCCAGACTTTCTGAACATCAACATTAACAGCTTTTTCACACACACTTATTTTCCATCTTGACGACCAAATGAATAACTTCACATTTCCCCATGTTATACTCCATCTGCCATCTTGTTGCCCACTTAAGCTGCCTGCGTCTTCCTCATAGCTCACATTTACACCTCACTTTGAATTGCCAGCAAACTTGGATACATTACTCAGTCTCTCTACCGAAGTCACTCATACAGATTGTGTGATTCTTGTGGAATTCTGTCCATTAAGTAAGCGGTTGAATAAACTCGGTGTGTTCTCACTGGAACGACGGAGGTTGAGGGGCGACCTGATAGCGGTCTACAAAATTATGAGGGGCATAGACAGAGTGGATAGTCAGAGACTTTTCCCCAGGGTAGAGGGATCAATTATTAGGGGGCATAGGATTAAGGTGCGAGGGGCAAGGTTTAGAGTAGATGTACGAGGCAAGTTTTTTACGCAGAGGGTAGTGGGTGCCTGGAACTCGCTGCCGGAGGAGGTGGTGGAAGCAGGGACGATGGTGACATTTAAGGGGCATCTTGACAAATACATGAATAGGATTGGAGTAAGAACATAAGAACGTAAGAACTAGGAGCAGGAGTAGGCCATCTGGCCCCTCGAGCCTGCTCCGCCATTCAATTAGATCATGGCTGATCTTTTGTGGACTCATCTCCACTTTCCGGCCCGAACACCATCACCCTTAATCCCTTTATTCTTCAAAAAACTATCTATCTTTATCTTAAAAACATTTAATGAAGGAGCCTCAACTGCTTCACTGGGCAAGGAAGTCCATAGATTCACAACCCTTTGGGTGAAGAAGTTCCTCCTAAACTCAGTCCTAAATCTACTTCCCCTTATTTTGAGGCTATGCCCCCTAGTTCTGCTTTCACCCGCCAGTGGAAACAACCTGCCCGCATCTATCCTGTCTATTCCCTTCATAATCTTATGTTTCTATACGATCCCCCCCGCATCCTTCTAAATTCCGAGTACAGTCCCAGTCTGCTCAACCTCTCCTCGTAATCCAACCCCTTCAGCTCTGGGATTAACCTAGTGAATCTCCTCTGCACACCCTCCAGTGCCAGTAGGTCCTTTCTCGAGTAAGGAGACCAGAACTGAACACAATACTCCAGGTGTGGCCTCACTAACACCTTATACAATTGCAGCATAACCTCCCTAGTCTTAAACTCCACCCCTCTAGCAATGAAGGACAAAATTCCATTTGCCTTCTTAATCACCTGTTGCACCTGTAAACCAACTTTTTGCGACTCATGCACTAGCACACCCAGGTCTCTCTGCACAGCAGCATGTTTTAATCTTTTATCATTTAAATAATAATCCCGTTTGCTGTTGTTCCTACCAAAATGGATAACCTCACATTTGTCAACATTGTATTCCATCTGCCAGACCCTAGCCCATTCACTTAGCCTATCCAAATACCTCTGCAGCCTTCCAGTATCCTCTGCACTTTTTGCTTTACCACTCATCTTAGTGTTGTCTGCAAACCTGGACACATTGCCCTTGGTCCCCAACTCCAAATCATCCATCTAAATTGTGAACAATTGTGGGCCCAACACTGATCCCTGAGGGACACCACGAGCTACTGATTGCCAACCAGAGAAACACCCATTAATCCCCACTCCTTTCTATTAATTAACCAATCATCTATCCATGCTACTACTTTCCCCTTAATGCCATGCATCTTTATCTTATGCAGCAACCTTTTGTGTCAAAGGCTTTCTGGAAATCCAGATAGACCACATCCATTGGCACCCCGTTATCTACCGCACTGGTAATGTCCTCAAAAAATTCCACTAAATTAGTTGGGCACGACCTGCCCTTTATGAACCCATGCTGCGTCTGCCCAATGGGACAATTTCCATCCAGATGCCTTGCTATTTCTTCCTTTATGATAGATTCCAGCATCTTCCCTATAACCGAAGTTATCACTGGCCTATAATTACCCGCTTTCTGCCTACCTCCTTGTTTAAACAGTGGTGTCACGTTTGCTAATTTCCAATCCGCCGGGACCACCCCAGAGTCTAGTGAATTTTGGTAAATTATCACTAGTGCATTTGCAATTTCCCTAGCCATCTCTTTTAGCACTCTGGGATGCATTCCATCAGGGCCAGGAGACTTGTCTACCTTTAGCCCCATTAGCTTGCCCATCACTACCTCCTTAGTGATAACAATCCTCTCAAGGTCCTCTCCTGTCATAGCCTCATTTCCATCAGTCACTGGCGTGTTATTTGTGTCTACCACTGAAGACCGACCCAAAAAACCTGTTCAGTTCCTCAGCCATTTCCTCATCTCCCATTATTAAATCTCCCTTCTCATCCTCTAAAGGACCAATATTTACCTTAGCCACTCTTTTTTGTTGAATATATTTGTAGAAACGTTTACTATCTGTTTTTATATTCTGAGCAAGTTTACTCTCATCTATCTTACTCTTCTTTATAGCTTTTTTAGTAGCTTTCTGTTGCCCCCTAAAGATTTCCCAGTCCTCTAGTCTCCCACTAATCTTTGCTACTTTGTATGCTTTTTCCTTCAATTTGATACTCTCCCTTATTTCCTTAGATATCCACGGTCGATTTTCCCTCTTGCTACCGTCCTTCCTTTTTGTTGGTATAAACCTTTGCTGAGCACTGTGAAAAATCGCTTGGAAATTT
Source organism: Scyliorhinus torazame (assembly GCF_047496885.1). Lineage (NCBI taxonomy): Eukaryota > Metazoa > Chordata > Chondrichthyes > Carcharhiniformes > Scyliorhinidae > Scyliorhinus > Scyliorhinus torazame. The sequence goes on from NC_092724.1 coordinate 166,580,480, forward strand.
CTCCACTGTTCCTCAACTGTTTCACCATAAAGTCTTTGCTCCCAGTCTACCTTAGCTAGTTCTTCCCTCATCCCATTGTAATCTCCTTTGTTTAAGCACAAAACCCTTGTGTTTGATTTTTACCTTCTCATCTCCATCTGTATTTTAAATTCCACCATATTGTGAATAGAGGGATACGGACCCAGGAAGTGTAGAAGATTGTAGTTTAGTCGGGCAGCATGGTCGGTGCGGACATGGAGGGCCGAAGGGCCTGTTCCTGTGCTGTACGTTTCTTTGTTCTTTGTAATCCTCTATCCATACTAATGTATTACTCAGCTCCATGAGATCCAATCTTCTCTGTTAATCTTTTGTGTAGTACCTTGTTGAATGCTTTGGAATCCAAGTATATTACAATCATTCCCGTTTATCCACCACACTAGTTACATCCTCAAAATAACTCTTTGTCAGACATGACCGTTGATCTACAAGAGTGTCCTGGTTCATGGGGGACAGGTAGGAAAGTGGAGTTACGGCCACAGTCAACTCAGCCACAGTCTTGTTAAATAGCAGAGAAAGCTTGAGGGGCCAAATGGCCCAGGCCTGCTGTTTCTTAAGTTCCTATGATTTCTCTTTCGTAAAACCATGTTAACTTTGATCCTGAAGGCCAGGAGCCTTGGTGAGATTCTGTTCTTCATCTGCGCTCCTGCAATGCAATGGTTATTTGGCTGTGGGCACTATTTCTGTCTTATCCAGAATCTAATCATAATCTTTATTGTCACAAGTAGGCTTACATTAACACTGCAATGAAGTTACTGTGAAAAGCCGATAGTCGCCACATTCCGGCGCCTGTTAGGGTACACCGAGGGAGAATTCAGAATGTCTGATTCACCGAACAGCACGTCTTTCGGGACTTGTGGGAGGAAACCGGAGCACCCGGAGGAAACCCACTCAGACACGGGGAGAACGTGCAGACTCTGCACAGACAGTGACCCAAGCCGGGAATCGAACCTGGGACCTGGTGCTATGAAGCCATAGTGCCAGCCACAGTGCTACCGTGCTGCCCTTATGCATAACAGGATGGATTTTCATGAGGAAAGGAGGTCCCTGGCTATCTTGGTTAACTATCCACCACACCATGATCAGATGATCCTCAAATCATGCACAGGACCAAACCATCCTGACTCCTGACAGTGAACCTACCCTCCCCCAGCCCTGCCCTGTGGCGTTACAGCTGTTTCACAGTGCCATGTTCCTGAGGTGGCACAGTGGGTAGCACTGCTGCCTCACAGAGCCAGGGACCCGTGACAGCACTGCTGCCTCACAGAGCCAGGGACCCAGGTTAACACTGCTGTCTCACAGTGCCAGGTACCCGGGTTAACACTGCTGCCTCACAGTGCCAGGGATCCGGGTTAACACTCCTGTCTCACAGTGCCAGGGACGCGGGTTAACACTCCTGTCTCACAGTGCCAGGGATCCGGGTTAGCACTGCTGTCTCTCGGCGCCAGGGACCCGGGTTAACACTGCTGTCTCTCGGCGCCAGGGACCCGGGTTAGCACTGCTACCTCACCGCTCCAGGGACCCGGGTGAGCACTGCTGTCTCACAGTGCCAGGGATCCGGGTTAACACTGCTGTCTCACAGTGCCAGGGATCCGGGTTAGCACTGCTGTCTCTCGGCGCCAGGGACCCGGGTTAACACTGCTGTCTCTCGGCGCCAGGGACCCGGGTTAGCACTGCTGCCTCACCGCTCCAGGGACCCGGGTGAGCACTGCTGTCTCACAGTGCCAGGGACCCGGGTTGGCACTGCTGTCTCACAGTGCCAGTGACCCGCGTTAGCACTGCTGCCTCACCACTCCAGGGACCCGGGTTAACACTGCTGTCTCACTGCGCCAGGGACCCGGGTGAGCACTGCTGTCTCACAGTGCCAGGGACCCGGGTGAGCACTGCTGTCTCACAGTGCCAGGGACCCGGGTGAGCACTGCTGTCTCACAGTGCCAGGGACCCGGGTGAGCACTGCTGTCTCACAGTGCCAGGGACCCGGGTGAGCACTGCTGTCTCACAGTGCCAGGGACCCGGGTGAGCACTGCTGTCTCACAGTGCCAGGGACCCGGGTGAGCACTGCTGTCTCTCAGTGCCAGGGACCCGGGTGAGCACTGCTGTCTCACAGTGCCAGGGACCCGGGTTAACACTGCTGTCTCACCGTGCCAGGGACCCGGGTTAACACTGCTGTCTCACAGCGCTAGGGACCCGGGTTAACACTGCTGCCTCACAGTGCCAGGGATCCGGGTTAACACTGCTGCCTCACAGTGCCAGGGATCCGGGTTAACACTGCTGTCTCACAGCGCCAGGGACCCGGGTGAGCACTGCTGTCTCACAATGCCAGGGACCCGGGTGAGCACTGCTGTCTCACAGCGCTTGGGACCCGGGTTAACACTGCTGCCTCACAGTGCCAGGGACCCGGGTTAACACTGCTGCCTCACAGCGCCAGGGACCCGGGTCAGCACTGCTGTCTCACCACTCCAGGGACGCGGGTTCAGTTCCAGCCTTGGGTGACTGTGTAGTGTTTGCACTTTCTCTGTTTAAAAAAAAAAAAATATATATATATTTATAAAGTTTAAAAAAAAAAAATATTTTTATTAAGGTTTTTTTAACAACACAATTTTTTCCCCTTACAAACAATACCCCCCCCCCCCCCCCCCCCCCCCCGCCGTAACAAAATAACGCAAATTCTCCCTGAGCAAGATATATACAAGGCAAGATGGTATATTTACATAGCTTTATACACTGGCTCTTGGCCGCGCGTACCGTTTCCCCCCACCCTCCATGCTATCTCCCGCTTGTCCATCCCCTCAAACAGTCTCTCGTTTCCTCCTCCCCCCCCCCCCCCTGGGTTGCTGATGCTGCTGATCGACCTTCTTCTAACGCTCCGCGAGATAATCTAGGAACGGTTGCCACCGCCTGTAAAACCCCTGTGCAGACCCTCTCAAAGCAAACTTAATTCTCTCCAATTTTATGAACCCCGCCATATCGTTAATCCAGGCCTCCAGGCTGGGGGGCTTCGCCTCCTTCCACAGTAGCAAGACCCTTCGCCGGGCTACTAGGGACGCAAAGGCCAGAATTCCGGCCTCTTTCGCCTCCTGCACTCCCGGCTCATCCACTACTCCAAATATTGCTAGCCCCAGCTTGGCTTGACCCGGACTTTCACCACCTGAGATATTGCTCCCGCCACTCCTCTCCAGAACCCCTCCAGTGCCGGGCATGACCAAAACATATGGACATGGTTCGCCGGGCTCCCTGAGCACCTTCCACATCTGTCCTCTACCCCAAAGAACCTACTCAACCTCGCCCCTGTCAAGTGCGCTCTGTGAACCACCTGAAATTGTATCAGGCTGAGCCTGGCACACGAGGAGGAGGAATTAACCCGACCGAGGGCATCAGCCCACAGACCTTCCTCGATCTCCTCCCCCAGCTCCTCCTCCCATTGACCTTTCAGTTCTTCTACTAGCGCTTCCCCCTCTTCTTTCATCTCTTGGTATATTTCCGACACCTTGCCCTCCCCGACCCATACCCCCGAGATCACCCTATCTTGAACTTCTTGTGCCGGGAGCAACGGGAATTCCCTCACCTGTCGCCTCACAAAAGCCCTCACCTGCATATGCCCCAGATCTTTAATGTTGCCGCCACCACCGGGCTTGTGGTGTATTTTGTCGGCGAGAGCGGCAGCGGTGCCGTTACCAACGCCCCCAGGCTCGTTCCTTTGCAGGACGCCATCTCCATCCTCTTCCATGCCGCCCCCTCTCCCTCCATAACCCACTTACGGATCATCGCCACATTTGCTGCCCAGTAGTAACTCTCTAGGTTTGGCAAAGCCAACCCTCCTCGGTCCCTGCTGCGTTCCAAGAACCCTCTCCTAACCCTCGGGGTCTTATTTGCCCACACATACCCCATAATACTCCTACCTACTCTCTTGAAAAAGCCCTTGGTGATCACGATGGGGAGGCACTGAAACACGAACAAAAACCTCGGAAGGACCACCATTTTGACCGACTGCACCCTACCCGCCAACGAGAGCGGGAGCATGTCCCATCTTTGGAAATCCTCCTCCATTTGCTCCACCACCCTCGTCAAATTCAATTTATGTAGGGCCCCCCAACGTCTGGCTATCTGGATCCCCAGATACCGAAAACTCCTCTCCGCCCTCCTCAGCGGCAGGTCCCTCTTTCTTGGTCCCCTGCCTGTAATACAAAAAGCTCACTCTTCTCTACATTAAGCTTGTAGCCCGAAAACTCTCAACTCCTTCAGAGTCTGCATGACCTCCACCATCCCCTCCATTGGGTCCGCCACGTATAACAGCAGGTCATCCGCATATAGCGATACCCGATGCTCCTCTCCCCCGCGGACTATCCCCCTCCATTTCTGAGACTCCCTAAGTGATATGGCCAAGGGTTCGATCGCCAATGCAAACAACAGGGGGGACAGGGGGCACCCCTGTCTCGTCCCTCGGTACAGCCGAAAGTACTCTGACCTCCGCCGGTTTGTCACTACGCTCGCCACCGGGGCGCTGTAAAGGAGCTTAACCCATCTAATAAACCCTCCCCCGAACCCAAACCTGCGCAATACCTCCCAGAGGTACTCCCACTCTACTCGGTCAAAGGCTTTTTCCGCGTCCATAGCTGCCACTATCTCCGCCTCTCCCTCCTCCGATGTCATCGTTATCACGTTTAAGAGCCGCCGCACATTGGTATTTAACTGCCTGCCCTTTACGAATCCCGTTTGGTCCTCGTGAATCACCCCCGGGGCACAGTCCTCAATCCTAGTGGCCAGTACCTTCGCCAATAGCTTAGCATCCACATTGAGGAGCGAAATCGGCCTGTACGATCCACATTGCAGTGGATCCTTGTCTCGCTTTAGGGTCAGGAAGATTGTCGCCTCCGACATTGTCTGGGGCAGGGTTCCCTCCTCTCTTGCCTCGTTGAAGGTCCTCACTAGTAGCGGGGCCAGCAGGTCCACATATTTTCTGTAGAATTCCACCGGGAACCCGTCCGGCCCCGGGGCCTTCCCTGCCTGCATGCTCCCCAAACCCTTACTCAACTCCTCCAACCCAATTGGTGCCCCCAAACCAACCGCCTCCTGCTCCTCCACCCTCTGGAACCCCAGCTGGTCCAGGAATCGCCTCATCCCCCCATCTCCCCCCCCCCCCCCCCCCCCGGGGGCTGGGATCTGGACAGCTCTTCATAAAAGTCCTTAAGTACCTTATGTATTTTCGTTGCACTTCGTACCGTGGCTCCCCTTCCATCTTTGATTCCCCCTATTTCCCTCGCTGCCGCCCTCTTACGGAGCTGGTGCGCCAGCATTCGACTAGCCTTTTCCCCGTACTCGTAAGTCGCCCCTTGCGCCTTCCTCCACTGTGCCTCCGCCTTGCCCGTGGTCAGCAGGTCAAACTCCGTCTGGAGCTGTCGCCTTTCCCCAAGTAATCTTTCCTCCGGGGCCTCTGCGTATCTCCTGTCCACCCGCAAGATCTCCCCCACTAACCTCTCCCTTTCCATCCCCTCTATCTTCTCCCTATAAGCCCTGATGGAGATCAGCTCTCCTCTGATCACCGCCTTCAACGCCTCCCATACTACCCCCACTCGCACCTCCCCGTTGTCGTTGGCCTCCAAGTACCTTTCAATACACCCCCTCACCTTCCCACACACCACCTCATCGGCCAGCAGTCCCACATCCAGCCGCCACAGCGAGCGTTGGTCTCTCTCCTCTCCCAGCTCCAGTTCCACCCAGTGCGGGGCATGGTCCGCAACGGCTCTGGCCGAATACTCCGTTTCCCCCCCCACTCTCGGGATGAGCGCCCTGCCCAGAACAAAGAAATCTATCCGGGAGTAAGCCTTATGCACGTGGGAGAAAAAAGAAAATTCCCTGGCCTGCTGTCTTGCAAACCTCCATGGGTCCATTCCCCCCCCATCTGATCCATAAACCCCTTAAGTACCTTGGCCGCCGCCGGCCTCCTTCCCGTCCTTGATCTGGAACGGTCCAGTGCTGGGTCCAGCACCGTATTGAAGTCCCCTCCCATTATCAGACCTCCTACCTCCAGGTCCGGAATGCGCCCCAACATGCGCTTCATGAATCCAGCATCATCCCAGTTCGGGGCGTATACATTTACCAACACCACCCATGTCCCTTGCAACCTACCGCTCACCATCACGTATCTCCCTCCATTATCTGCTATGATAGCCTTGGCCTCAAATGACACATGCTTTCCCACCAGAATTGCCACCCCTCTATTTTTTGCGTCCAATCCCGAGTGAAATACCTGTCCTACCCATCCCTTTCTTAACCTGACCTGGTCTGCCACCTTCAGGTGTGTCTCTTGGAGCATTGCCACATCTGCCTTCAGTCCCTTCAAGTGCGCGAACACTCGAGCCCTCTTCACCGACCCATTCAGGCCCCTCACGTTCCACGTTATCAGCCGGATTGGAGGGACTCTCACCCCCCCCCCCCGCCGACTATCCATCTCCTTTTCTGGGCCAGTCCCTTGTCCGCGTCTCCCTCACTCTCCAGTCCCCCAGCTGGGGGACCCCCATCCCAGCCACCTCTTCTGTGTCCCGTTCTCTTTCGGCCAGTGCAGCAGCAACCCTTCCCCCCCCCCCCCCCCCTCCACCCCCCGCTCCCGCTAGATCCCCGTCTAGCTTTTTTGCTCCCCCCATATCCCTCCCGTAAGTCAGCTGACACCTGCTGACCCCGGCTTGCCCCGCCATCCCTTTAACCCCCCCCCCCCCCGTGTGGGACTCTCCCAATCAATGTACATTCCTTTGTCCCCTTCCCGCCCTTTTTATTTTTATGCCGCGCGCGGGAAAAACCCCGCGCTTCCCAAAGCCTGCCCCGCCCCCCATGGCGCTGCTCCTGTCATGGCCTTGTCCCTCTCCCCCAGCCCATGTATCCTTTCCTGCGCGTGGTTGACCCCCTATGTACAACAAACATCATACTTCACCCCTCAAACACCCCCTCCCACACAAACCCTCAATTAGAGTCCAATTTTTCAGCTAATATAAAGGTCCACGCCTCTTCGGGCGTTTCGAAGTAGTGGTGTTGGCCGTTATATGTGACCCACAGTCGCGCTGGCTGCAGCATTCCAAATTTCACTCCTTTCCGATGCAGCACCGCTTTGGCCCGGTTGAAACCCACTCTCCGCTTAGCGACCTCCGCACTCCAGTCCGGGTATATTCTGATCTCCACATTGTCCCACTTGCTGCTCCGTTCCTTCTTGGCCCGTTTCAGGACCCTCTCTCTGTCCGTAAACCGGTGAAATCTCACCACCATCGCCCTTGGTGGCTCTTTTGCCTTGGGCTTCCTCGCTAGCACTCGGTGCGCCCCATCCCGCTCCAGCAATCTCGGGGGGTGGGGGGGCCTCCACACCCATCAGCGTCCCGATCATTGTGCCCACATATGCCGTGGCATCGGCCCCCTCCACTCCTTCTGGGAGACCCAGGATCCTCAAGTTGTTTCTCCTTGATCTGTTCTCCAGGTCTTCGAGTCTTCCCGCCCACGCCTCGTGCCGCTCCACTCTCTCCGCCAGGCCCACGAGCCTGTCGCCGTTCTCACTCACTTTTTCCTGGATCTCCTGAATCTTCACCTCTTGGGCTTTCTGGGTTGCTCCAAGTTTTTCCACCATTGCCAGTATGGGCGCCACCATCTCCTTACGCAGCTCCTCGAAGCAGCACTTGATGAATTCTTTCATCTCCTCTCTGTCCATGGGCGCCGCCATTTTGTTTTTTTCTTCTTTCTTCTCCCGCTGCTCCAGGGCCGCTTTCCTCACCGTTTCACTGCGGGTCCGGTCCATGCAGGGCTGTAGGGGGCTTCCTCCGTTCTTCCCCACGGGTTTATTTTTTACAGGTCCGTTGGGGCTCCGTTAGCGGGCCCAAAAGTCCGTTTCTGCGGGAGCTGCCGACTCGCGCGGCTCAGCTCCGCATCGCCGCGACCCGGAAGTCGTCTTAAAGTTTTTTAACACAATTTTGCTCCCTTATAAACAATAACCCCCCCCCCCTCCCCGTAACAAAAAAACCCGGAGAAATCGCGCAGAGCAAGATATATACATGGCAAAATGATATATTTGCACAGCTTTGTACACTGGCCCTCACCCGTACGTGCCAGTTTCCCCAACCCTTCATGTTATCCCTTGCTCATCCACCCTCCCAGGCAGCCCCCCCCCCCCCCCCCCCCGGTTGCTGCTGCTGCTGACCGACCTTCCTCTAACGCTCCGCGAATTAGTCTAGGAACGGTCGCCACCGCCTGTAGAACCCCTGCGCAGACCCTCTCAAGGCAAACTTTATCCTCTCCAACTTGATAAACCCTGCCATATCATTTATCCAGACCTCTACACTGGGGGGCTTTGCCTCCTTCCACATTAGCAAGATCCTTCGCCGGGCTACTAGGGACGCAAAGGCCAGAATGCCGGCCTCTTTCGCCTCCTGCACTCCTGGTTCGTCCACTACTCCGAATATTGCTAGCCCCCAGCTTGGCTTGACCCGGACTTTAACCACCTGAGATATTGCTCCCGCCACTCCTCTCCAGAACCCCTACAGTGCCGGGCATGACCAAAACATATGGACATGGTTCGCCGGGTTCCCTGAACATCTTCCGCATCTGTCCTCCACCCCAAAGAACCTACTCAACCTCGCCCCCGTCAAGTGCGCTCTGTGGACCACCTTAAATTGTATCAGGCTGAGCCTGGCACACGAGGAGGAGGAATTAACCCTACCTAGGGCATCAGCCCACAGACCTTCCTCGATCTCCTCCCCCAGCTCCTCCTCCCATTTACCCTTCAACTCTTCTACCAGCGCTTCCCCCTCTTCTTTCAACTCCTGGTGTATTTCCGACACCTCGCCCTCCCCGACCCATACACCCGAGATCACCCTATCTTGAACTTCTTGTGCCGGGAGCAACGGGAATTCCCTCACCTGTCGCCTCACAAAAGCCCTCACCTGCATATATCTAAAGGCATTTCCCGGGGGTAACTCTAACTTCTCCTCCAGTGCCCCTAGACTCGCAAATGTCCCGTCGATGAACAGGTCCCCCATTCTTCTAATCCCCGCCCGATGCCAGCTCTGGAACCCCCCGTCCATCTTCCCCGGGACAAACCGGTGGTTACCCCTGATCGGGGACCACACCGATGCTCCCATTGCACCCCTGTGTCTTCTCCACTGGCCCCAGATTCTTAGTGTTGCCGCCACCACCGGGCTCGTGGTATACTTTGTCGGCGAGAGCGGCAGCGGTGCCATCACCAACGCCCCCAGGCTCGTTGCTTTACAGGACGCCATCTCCATCCTCTTCCATGCCGCCCCCCCTCCCTCCATAACCCACTTGCGGATCATCGCCACATTTGCTGCCCAGTAGTAGCTCCCCAGGTTTGGCAGTGCCAACCCTCGGTCCCTACTGCATTCCAGGAACGCTCTCCTTGCTCTCGGGGTCTTATTCGCCCACACAAACCCCATAATACTCCTGCCTACTCTCTTAAAAAAGGCCTTAGTGATCACGATGGGAAGGCACTGAAACACAAACAGAAACCTCGGAAGGACCACCATTTTGACCGACTGCACTCTACCCGCCAGCGAATGGGGTAACATGTCCCATCTTTTGAAATCCTCCTCCATTTGCTCCACCAACCTCGTCAGATTCAGTTTATGTAGGGTCCCCCAACTCCTGGCTATCTGGATCCCCAGATACCGAAAGCTCCCCTCCGTCCTCCTCAGCGGTAGGTCCCCTATCCCTCTTTCTTGGTCCCCCGCCTGTAATACAAAGAGCTCACTCTTCCCTACATTGAGCTTATAGCCCGAAAACTCCCCAAACTCCCTTAGAGTCTGCATGACCTCCACCATCCCCTCCATTGGATCCGCCACGTACAGCAACAGGTCATCCGCATATAGCGACACCCGATGCTCTTCTCCCCCTCTGACCACCCCCCTCCATTTATTAGACTCCCTCAATGACATGGCCAATGGTTCGATCGCCAATGCGAACAACAGGGGGGACAGGGGGCACCCTGCCTCGTCCCTCGGTACAGTCGAAAGTACTCCGACCTCCGCCGGTTCGTCACTACACTCGCCACCGGGGCTCTGTAAAGGAGCTTAACCCATCTAATAAACCCTACCTGAACCCAAACCGACGCAGCACCTCCCAGGGGTACTCCCACTCTACTCGGTCAAAGGCCTTCTCCGCGTCCATAGCTGCCACTATCTCCGCCTCTCCCTCCTCCGATGGCATCATTATCACGTTTAAGAGCCGCCGCACATTGGTGTTTAGTTGCCTGCCCTTTACAAATCCCGTCTGGTCCTCGTGGATTACCCCCGGGACACAGTCCTCGATCCTCGTGGCCAGCACTTTTGCCAGCAACTTTGCATCCACATTGAGGAGCGAGATCGGCCTGTACGATCCACATTGCAGTGGGTCCTTGTCCCGCTTTAGGATCAAAGAAATTGTCGCTTCCGACATTGTCGTGTTTGCACTTTCTCACCGTGCCTGCGTGGGTTTCCTCCGGGGGCTCCGGTTTCCTCCCACGGCCCAAAGCTACGCGGATTGGATACGATAAATTGCCCCTTAGGGTGGGATGCAGGAATATGGTGGGGGATTGGGACTAGGTGAGATGGTCTTTGGAAGGGTTGGTGCAGACTCGATGGGCTAAATGCACTGCACGGATTCTATGATTTTATAACTTTATTTTTAATGCTGTCAATAAGCACCTGGGGTTCAGTTGATCTTTCAGTGCCAGCCGATAGCTGCTCATGTACAAGGGGAGCAGTCATGTGTTTGAGGTTTGATGATGGTCAAATGTTCCTCAGCTCTCAGTTCCCTGATTGTCCTATAATGCTGAATCTCTGACTAACATTGAAACTCCCTCCTTGGAAGAAAAGCAAGATGTGTGATGGTATTAATTTCACGGTTCTAAAATCCTATCCTGACTGAGTTACACAGACCAGTTCAGCAATGGATAGGCATCATTGCCTGTCGCATTACTCTCTCATTTGTCCAGTCCTATCATTTTCCACCAGCTGGCCCTCCGGGGGTGGGATGGTGTCCACCAGCTGGCCCTCTGGAGGTGGGATGGTGCTAGAGAATGGGGAATACACTCACCAGGGGTTGGCCTGATCATTCCTGGAGCATCAGCAATTTCAGTTTTCCGCCATTGCCAGATTCCCAATGCTTAGTCCTGCCCACTGCTTTGCCTCCTTGTAGAGCTTGTGGTTGTCTGTCCCGTTCTCCTCCTCCCCCTGCCCCACTCTCCAATAAGGGCTATGGTCACATGGACTTGCTTTACTGTGTGCTGACCTCTTCCCCACTGTTTCTACTGCAGCCTGCGGTGCAGAGTTGCTTTAACATATAATTATCTTCTCCTCCTTTAGTGGGTTACTCTTGTGGTTGGTAGTCACTAGCTGATGGGTGCTGTGTGTATGTGAGCAGCCTACTGACCTCTCATTCCCCTGTGTATTTCAGCCAGCAGCAGTAAGCACCGAGACATCATCATTTGGTGACCTAAGGCTGCCGGCCATCTCTCCACAGTGTTTACTGGCAGCTACCAGGTAGGTGAAAAGCAGTGAATCTCCTTATTGTGTCCTCATTTCCAAAGGCAGCAGCTAACCTCGTTCTCCAAACTTGGCAATGTCATGTGTGTAATTAGCTGTGTGATGGGGAGGGGCATTGGATGGTGACCCCTTCAGGCTCTGCTCGTGGACCCGAGACTGAGGTGCCTCTGGAGCTGGTAACCAGGCAGAGGAGCTGTTCTGTGGGGGTTACAGTGGGGCGTGGATAGGGTAGGGGTATAAAGAAATGGAATCGAGTTGTCCCTGGAAAGTGTGGTTACAGATGGGGTGGGGCTGGCTAAGTTGGAGCCTGAGCTATGCATAGACGAGTGGTTAGAGTGTCGTCAGCAGTGTTGTGTCAGCACATATATAATGTTAGCACAGTCCTTTGCCCTTTTTATCACCACTCCCAATTAGAGCTGTCAGGTGGAGAGCAGAGAGTGTCGGCTCTGATGGGTGTGCTGGAGATGTGGAGAACTGCAAAGAGTTGAGGATATAAATCTTCTGCTGTTTTATAAAGTGGTTACAGATGTGATGCTTCTCCATCGGTCCCCCTCTGCAACACCTTCCTGTGTTGGGTTCTATCTCTTCCATTCTTTATAGAAAGATGTCTTACAACACCAGGTTCAAGTCCAACAGGTTTGTTTCGAATCACTAGCTTTCGGAGCGCTGCAACGCCAGCATCTCCACATCATTCTTTAAAGAATCATAGAATTTACAGTGCAGAAGGAGACCATTCGGCCCATCGAGTCTGTACTGGCCCTTGGAAAGAGCACCCTAACAAGCCCATACCTCCACCCTATACCCACACCTCCACCTTATCCCTGTAACCCCACCTAACCTTTTTGGACACCAAGGGCAATTTATCATGGCCAATCCACCTAACCTGCACATCTCTGGACTGTGGGAGGAAACCGGAGCACCCGGAGGAAACCCACGCAGACACGGGAGAACGTGCAGACTCCGCACAGACAGTGACCCAAGCCGGGAATCGAACCTGGGAGCCTGGAGCTATGTGGCAACTGTGCTATCCACTGTGCTACCCTGCTGCTCTTTAGTTGATTTGAAATGGGTACCTGATCTGATAGTGGCAGATCTAATCTAATTTTTAAAATGTTACTCTGTTACCCTTTGAATAAAATTGGGATAATTTAAACAGTTGAGCAGGATCTTGCTGGTCTCGCTCTTGTGTGCAGGTGCTGATCAGTCCCACAGCGCCACCATCAGGCTGACTGTCAGAGCAGCGCTTGCAATTTATTTACATTGGGCCTGAAGAGGGAGTGTCAACTGAAAATGTGTATTTCCTGCTGCATCTGTGAAACATAATTTCCTGGCGCTCATTAACAACCAAAGCCCCTGTCTCATATGAAGATACAAATGAGCCCTCCCTCAGCCCCCGAGTCTGCCCTGACATTCAATCAGATAATGGCTGCTTTGATTGTCATCTCAATTTCTCTTTCCCACCTATCCCCCAATAACCCCTCACCCCCTTGTTTAGCAAGAATCGATCCAGCTCTACCATACAAATATTCAAAGACTCTGCTTCCACTGCCTTTTGAGGAAGAGAGTTCCAGAGATCACGCCCTCTGAGAAGAAATGTCTCGTCTCGCTCTTAAATAAATGATCTCTTATTTTTATAGTGACCCCGAGTTCTAGATTCTCCCACAAGAGGAAACATCCTCTTCACATCCACCCTGTCCATACCCCTCAGGATCGTATGTTTCAACCAAATCACCTCTTACTCTTCGAAACTCCAGCAGATACAAGCCTAGCCTGTCTCCCTGCAGTGTTTGTTTCACTTGTACTGTATTGTCTTCACTCATGCACCTCATCACTTGGTGATTATAGTAGGTGTGAAGTGACATTCTCCAGCTTGCACTTTTCTGGTCTCTTTCCTCCCCTTCCTTGCAGAATTAGAAATATATCCCATTGCCTTGTTCAGTGTTTCAGCCAAGCTTGTATATCCTGCGTTCTGAACCCTGTCACAGTCATGTCTAAATTCTAGGTCTCCCCACAAGGAACCGAGGTAAGGCAGAGAATCGCTCCGAAAATCATTTGTATCTCATTTCTGTTTGAACTTTTGTAACATGTCCTTTTCTGTCTGCAGTGATCCCACTGGAACACGAGGTGAATTTTACGGATGTCGCCGAGTTCTGGCTCCTCCACGGTGCCTCCTTAGCAGGAAAGCAAGGTGACGTGGCAGCTAACCCAGCAACCTCGAAGACACGGCCTCCAAGCTTGTATCAAGCAGGGACCTTTGACTGAAGCATCTGCTCTTTTTAATCAGTTGGATCCCCAACATTGGAGTAGTTGATCGCAGGGCCTACAGGCTGCCATGGCTAGGCAGTTCCAGGATTATTTTTTACTGTACATTTGGACAGTTTTTTTCTGATTCAGGGTGGGTGAAAAAAAGACTCAAGTTTTCAGTTCCCATGTTGGACGTTCTTGTATACTGTACTTGAAGTTATTTTGCTGGTGGGGTGGGAGAATGTTTTTGGTGTTTTAACTTTTTTTGGTGAAATGCTCACATGACAGTGTTCTGTCACTACACATCTTCAGGTGAAGTTATGTTAACTTCCAATGTTTCTGTCTCCTCCATAGGCATCACACACCAGACTGTTCCACTTCATTTCGTCAATCGAGGTTGAACTTGGTTGTTTTTTTTAAGTATAATGTATAAAACGAGAAGAAAAATCCCTCTCAGGAAGTTGATGCTTGGTCTCGCTGATTCTGCCTGTGTGTGTGCATGTGTAGCTAGGGTGCAGCCAGTTCTCATACTCTGAGCCAGTAGTGTTTTATTGTCGAGTGTGGTGTGCACCCCACAAGGACTGAAGTCTACGTGACATTTATTAACTTAAAATTGATTCTTATGTTGCTTCTGTAGCCTCACTAGTAACTATGTTGGTTCTCTATCTCTATTCTTATGCTCAACCTGGTTTTTGACTGCTGTTTAATTTTCCTATTAACGCTAATGAGGGAATATTTGAAGTGATTGGAGGTCTGGTGCTAAAGAGAGCTTCTGAAGCCAGCAAATTCTGGGTGGATTGCATTGACCAAGTTGGCCTCCTTTTGTGCTGCATCTTCAGTGTTTCTTTTTGCCCTTCGTTTGAAATCTCAGTTCGGATTCCTCCTCGCAACTCCTGCCTCACCATGATGATCAAAATGCTAGCATCGGCAAGAGACACTAAGTGTATTTAAAAAAAAAAAAAAACCTGGGCCAAGAATGCAGGCAGGGAGCCTGCTGTAACCGATCACTTGGTGGCTTTGGGGAGAAGGGAATCTTTTTCATACTCAGCACCTTCCTTCCCTCCCTGTGCTCAGCATCCAGGCAGCAGTGGGCAAACATTTACTGCTTTAACATGCTGGACCGCAAGCTGGGTCCGGTTTCACTGACTTTAAATATCCCACACTGGTTTAACTACCTAGAATAAATAGGAGGCACCCGCCTTCTGATTCTGTCACTCTGTTATCAACATGAACACTAGGTTTTTCAAAAACTGACAGTCCATCTCCTGACCCCAAGTATAGATGTCATAGAGCCCATGCAGGGCTGGATGTAGGGTGCAGTTGGAAGTATAGATGTCATAGAGCCCATGCAGGGCTGGATGTAGGGTGCAGTTGGAAGGAGTCGATAAAGGTGCATTACTTGTGTCTCCTCAATCTCCATGGCACTTCTCAGCTTCTTTCTGCCCTGCTGGGATTTATCAGCAAAGAACCTGAAGACACCGACTTTTAACAGGGCAATGTTGATATTCTGGCTGCATGCAAGCCCTGAGCTTAGTGCTGTGGGATACGAGGATACAGGATTCTATCGATATGCTTTCCATTCTTCCTTTGAGTAGCTGGACATGGGGCGTGTGTAGAATTGGGTACTGCGTCGTGACAACACAGCAGCTCAGGCCGTGGATTGGTGTAGGAGGAAGGGAAGTAGACACTCACTAAACTCTCCCACAATCCCCTGAGACCAATGCTGCCTTTCCAGACATCTGGTCAAGGGTTGCCCACAAGGTGTGGGGTTTTCTTTTCTTCTTTAAGTGTCTGCTTATTCCAGGAGGTTATGCATTAAATTTAATCGCTTGACGAGCACCATTTATAAATTAAGCGTTGAATTGAATAGTAAACCTTATTTGAGAGTCTTGAACCTGACTGATGACCAAGCTGTCATCTCCTGAGTGTGAGATCCTGCAATCATCCTCCACATCTCCCATCAGCTGCTGTTTCTGACATTGTGACTGTAACCCAATGTAGTCGTCCTCGCCTATCTGTGAGAATGGTAGGTGTGTAAAGCATGTTGCAGGGAGAATGGGGCTGGATGGACTTGCAGGCCCCTGCCAATGCCAATCCCCACCCGATACCAACAATCTGCTTTGCAGACTGGTACTCTCCTCAGAAATATTGCTTCTTTATTCCGAAAGCGGACATTGTGGTGTTGCGCACAGCCCCTGAAGACCCCATCCTGCGCAGAGAACAGACACCAGTGTCAGCAGTGTTTTTTTACACAATGTGAGCTCGCCCTGATCTTTGTAATATGGTGCTACATAAATCTTTAATATGGATCATCATTTCTTATCAGAGGGATTTTGAGAAACTGTGATTTGATTCAGGAAACTTCTATTCTCTTCCTGTTCTGAGTCGCACAAATTTTGATAAAATGACTAAAAGGGAAAAAAAGATATACATAGTTCGTAGCCATTCTTTCCCTGCCACATCGAGCAGGGCAGCAATGTTGTAGCTAACGGTGGGATTTATATATTGTTTTCGCTATGTATTTTGATAATCCAAATTGATAATTGTACAAATGTAATCTTTCCTTTTTACTTGGTACAGTGGCGATCGGCAAGAAGCTGCCGCCCTCAGCATCTGTACATCCAGAGACCGTTCCTTTTTCTCAGAGAAATACTTTTCACTAAACATTAGATGCATTAGTCACAGCTTTGTGTAAAAAGAAATGAAAATTGTTCATTAAATGGTCATTTTTTACACCTAATAAACCTTTTAAATGGATTGAAACTGCTCTTTAGTTTGCCCCGGCTACAGTTTTTGGATCTGTTAGGGTGGCAGGAAGCCAGGAAGGGCTTTTGCAGCTGAAATCCAGTTTTGCCTGAACTTGAGACATTTGCGAAAAGTGATGGAAATTATCAGACGGGTAAAATGACTACATTCCTTGTTGATCCTGAAAGTTGGTCTCGGTTATAGGATTCTACAATGGTTACACGATGAGGAGGAATTTCTTCAGCCAGAGGGTGGTGAATCTGTGGAACTCTTTGCCGCAGACGGCTGTGGAGGCCAAATCGCTGAGTGTCTTTAAGACCGAGATAGATAGGTTCCTGATCAATAAGGGGATGAGGTTATGGGGAGAACCAGCCATGATTGAATGGCGGAGCAGACTCGATGGGCCCAATGTCTTTTGGTCTTACAGCATCACACGCACCAAGTATTTTCTTCCCAAAAACCTGGTTCTCAGAAGCTTGTTTCGCAGTTGATATTTTTATTCAAATGTTCAATATTTTTACAAAGAATAAACAATCCACCGCAACCCCCCCCCCCCCCCCCCCCCGAACCAATTGACAGCCAGATCACAAAGAGTAAGGTAAACTGACCCCACATCTTGTGGAACCCCGCATCCCCTCTCTAAACAAATTTCACCTTCTCCAGGCATACTAACTCCATTAGACCCCCCCCAGCCACTGGGGGTAGTAGCTGACCTCCGCCCCAACAGGACCTGCCTGCAAGAGATCAACAAGGCAAAGGCTAAGCCATCTGCTCCTGCGCCTTCTGTAACTCTGGCACACTCCAAATATGACCTTCAGGGGACCAGGCTCCAGATCTATGTGTAGGACCTCTGACTTGGTGCGACAAAACTACCCCCAACAATTTCTCCAACTTTGGGCAGGACCACACCATATGAACATGATTGGCTGGGCCCCTCCTGCACTATTTGGAGCTATTCTCCACCCCCTCAAACAGTCTCCTCATCCTCACCATTGTTAAGTACGCCCTGTGCACCACTCTTCATTGATTCAACCTGAGCTTTGCGCAGAGGCTGAGGCATTAACCCTCCGCAACACCTCGCATCATAATCCCTCCTCCCAATGCCAACCTCAGCACCTCCTCCTCCCATTTGGTCTTAATCCCTTCCATCATCCTATCGTAAGTCCCCAAAATGACCCCACCCTCCAACCCCATCACCAACAACACCTCCTCCAGCAATGATGACAGTGCTACCAAAAGGTTCGGGAAGTTTTGCATCTGCATGTATCTGAAGCCCTCCTCACACTGGAGCCCGAACTTCACCCCACTCCTCCAAGCTTCCGAACCGCCTCTCCAAAAACAAATCCTTCATCTCCTTCACCCCTCTCCTCCCATCCCTGTAACCTCTCATCCATCCACCCATGCTCAGACCCATGGTTCCCTCTTATCAGCCTCGCCCTCATGCTGGGTGGCACTGGCATAGTGGTTGGCACTGTTGCCTCACGCCGCTGAGGACCTGGGTTCGATCCCAGCCCCGGATCACTGTCCGTGTGGCGGTTGCACATTCTCCCCGTGTCCGTGTGGATCTCACCCCCACAACCCAAAGGCTAGGTGGATCTGCCAACCTAAATTGCCCTATAACTGGGGGAAAAAAAGGAATTGGATACTCCTAAATTTATTTTAAAGCGTCATAGAATCCCTACAGTGCAAAAGTAGGCCATTTGGCCCATCAGGTCTGCACCGACCCTTGGATAGTCCGCCCTATCTCCGTAACCCAGTAACCCCATCTAACCGTTTGAATACAAAGGGGCAATTTAGCATGACCAATTCACCGTTGAATTGTGAGGACCTTGAGACGATTGTTATCACTAAGGAGGTAGTGACGGGCAAGCTAATGGGGCTAAAGGTAGACAAGTCTCCTGGCCCTGATGGAATGCATCCCAGAGTGCGAAAAGAGATGGCTAGGGAAATTGCAAATGCACTAGTGATAATTTACCAAAATTCACTAGACTCTGGGGTGGTCCCGGCGGATTGGAAATTAGCAAACGTGACACCACTGTTTAAAAAAAAGTGGGCAGAAAGCGGGTAATTATAGGCCAGTGAGCTTAACTTCGGTAGTAGGGAAGATGCTGGGATCTACCATCAAGGAAGAAATAGCGAGGCATCTGGATGGAAATTGTCCCATTGGCCAGACGCAGCTTAGGCACAAACTGCCCTTTATGAACCTAACAAATTTAGTGGAATTTTTTGAGGGCATTAACAGTGCGGTAGATAACGGGGAGCCAATGGATGTGGTGTATCTGGATTTCCAGAAAGCCTTTGACAAGGTGCCACACAAAAGGTTGCTGCATAAGATAAAGATGCATGGCATTAAGGGGAAAGTAGTAGCATGGATTGAGGATTGGTTAATTAATAGAAAGGAGTGGGGATTAATGGGTGTTTCTCTGGTTGGCAATCAGTAGCTAGTGGTGTCCCTCAGGGATCAGTGTTGGGCCCACAATTGTTCACAATTTACATGGATGATTTGGAGTTGGGGACCAAGGGCAATGTGTCCAAGTTTGCAGACGACACTAAGATAAGTGGCAAAGCAAAAAGTGCAGAGGATACTGGAAGTCTGCAGAGGGATTTGGATAGGCTAAGTGAATGGGCTAGGGTCTGGCAGATGGAATACAATGTTGACAAATGTGAGGTTATCCATTTTGGTAGGAATAACAGCAAAAGGGATTATTTAAATGATAAAATATGAAAACATGCTGCTGTGCAGAGAGACCTGGGTGTGCTAGTGCATGAGTCGCAAAAAGTTGGTTTTCAGGTGATTAAGGCGAATAGGGCTTTTTGTCCTTCATTGCTAGAGGGATGGAGTTTAAGACTAGAGAGGCTATGCTGCAACTGTATACAAAAATGTACAGCACAGGAACAGGCCCTTCGGCCTCCAAGCCTGTGCCGACCATGCTGCCCGTCTAAACTAAAACCTTTTACACTTCCTGGGTCCTTATCCCTCTATTCCCATCGATTCATGTATGTCAAGATTCCCCTTAAAAATGTCACTATTGTCCCTGCTTCCACCACCTCCTCCGGTAGCGAGTTCCAGGCACCCACTATCCTGTGTAAAAAAAAAAAAAAAAAAAAAAAAAAAACTTGCCTCGTACATCTACTCTAAACGTTGCCCCTCGCACCTCAAACCTATGCCCCCTAGTAATTGACCCCTCTACCCTGGGGAAAAGCCTCTGACTATCCACTCTGTATGCCCCATATAATTTTGTAGACCTCTATCTGGTAGCCCCTCAGCCTCCATCGTTCCAGTGAGAACAAGCCATGTTTATTCAACCGCTCCTCATAGCTAATGCCCTCCATACCAGGCAACATTCTGGTAAATCTCTTCTGCACCCTCTCTAAAGCCTCCACATCCTTCTGGTAGTGTGGCGACCAGAATTGAACACTATACTCCAAGTGTGGCCTAAGGTTCTATACAGCTGCAACATGACTTGCCAATTCTTATACTCAATGCCCCGGCCAATGAAGGCAAGCATGCTGTATGCCTTCTTGACTACCTTCTCCACCTATGTTGCCCCTTTCAGTGACCTGTATACCTAGATCTCTCGGACTGTCAATACACTTGAGGGTTCTAACATTCACTGAATATTCCCTACCTGCATTAGACCTTCCAAAATGCATTATCTCACATTTGTCCGGATTAAAGGTGTTAGTTAGGCCACACCTGGAGTTGTGTTCAGTTTTGGTTTCCTTACCTGAGAAAGGACGTACTGGCACTGGAGGGTGTGCAGAGGAGAGTCACTAGGTTAATCCCAGAGTTGAGGGGGTTGGATTATGAGAGGTTGAGTAGACTGGGACTGTACTCGCTGGAATTTAGAAGGATGTGGGGGATCTTCATAGATGCAAGGAGGTTGTTTCCACTGGTGGTTAAAGCAGAACTAGGGGGCATAGCCTCAAGATAATAATCGCTTGTTACAAGTAGGCTTCAATGAAGTTACTGTGAAAAGCCCCTAGTCACCACATTCCGGCGCCTGTTCAGGGAGGCCGGTACAGGAATTGAACCACACTGCTGTCTTCTGCATTACAAGCCAGCTGTTTAGCCCAGTGCTAAACCAGCCCCACATAAAACGAGGGGAAGTAGATTTAGGACTGTGTTAAGGAGGAACTTCTTCACCCGAAGGGTTGTGAATCTATGTAATTCCTTGCTCAGTGAAGCAGTTGAGGCTCCTTCATTAAATGTTTTCAAGATGAGAGTTTTTCGGAGAATAAATAAAGGGTTATGGGAAAGTGGAACTGAGTCCACAAAAGGTCAGCCATGATCTAATTGAATGGCGGAGCAGGCTCGAGGGGCCAGATGGCCGACTCCTAGTTCTTTATGTAGTCCTTGAGGCATAGGTACACCCACAGTGCTGTTAGGGAGCGAGTTCCAGGATTTTGACCCAGTGGCAATGAAGGAACGGCTGCTATATTTCCAAGTCAGGATGGTGAGTGACTTGGAGGGGAACCTCCAGGTGGTGGGGTTCCCCGGGTGCCTGCTACTGTTGTCTTTCTCGATGGTAGCAGTTTGGAAGGATGAAGGACTGTGACCTCCCCCGTGTCATTAAGCTCCAATGTGGAGCTTAATGACACGGGGGAGGTCACAGTCACGACACTGAGACACTCGGGGCAGTGGGTTGAGGGCACATAGGGAGAAAGCGGAACGGACAGGGATGGCAAGGCTGGTGGAAGAGATTCTGAGGGTGGACAGGGCGATCCGGTTTCCTCCCACAAGTCCTGAAAGACATGCTCGCTTTCTCCCCATACTCATGGTACTGCCCCTCTCGCCCTCCACAGCTGCCCCACCACCTTCCCCGTGGACACTAATCCAAAGTCCATCTGAAGCCTCTGCCTCTCCTTCAGTAGCCCTGCCTCCAGGGCCACAGAGTGCTCCTAAAAATCTTTATGTCACAAGTAAGCTTACATTAACACTGCAATGAAGTTACTGTGAAAAACTCCTAGTCACCACATTCCGGCACCTGTTCAGGTACACAGGGAGAATTCAGAATATCCAATTCACCTAACCGCACGTCTTTGGGGACTTGAGGAACCCAGAGAAAACCCACGCAGACACGAGAACATGCAAACTCCGCAGTGACCCAAGCCAGGAATCGAACCCAGGTCCCTGGCACTGAAGCAACCGTGCTAACCATTGTGATACCATGCCACCCATAAGAAACATCATCAAAAGGCTCATCCAGAACCTCAAAGTTGCAGAGCACAACCCCAAAGCGAGAATCATACTCCTGGACCAACGAGCCAGTAGGGAGATCCACCGTGGGAAAACTGGCGTGGAAAAAGTTGATAACTTTTCAAAATCAGATGACTCGAGTCTGAATAGGGATTGTGATCCACATCACTCCATACCCTCGCCTCTTCTAAAATTCAGCCTGCTTCTGCCCTACCACTCGAGTGCTGCATTCCAATTCTGGCTTCTTGGCGACACAAACGCTTGCTCCTGTGATGTGTTTTATGAGCGGCAGTGGTGTACAATTGATCTCATCCTCTATTGGAGGGAATACATCCCAATGTCCCACTCAAAAACCACTCCCTTAAGATTCTCCTTCAAACCTTACTGACTAGCTTTGTATACATTTTAATAGTGAAATATCGGCAGCATTTAGAGAGGATCTTCCACATTCACCTGAAACACTACCGTAAGCTCCAATTGTAAGGAGCAGCTGGGAGGAGCTTTTAAACTCCAGACAACAAATGCTTACAGGAAACAGGGTATCTTTCAGTTAATTTATTGCATGGTTATTTGCTTCAACATTCAGAACAAAGGCGCAGGATGAAGACATTATTTAAATCGGTAAAAAATAAAATGTCTGATGACAATTTGGAATGATTCAGACAGGCCGGAGCCACGGAATGTTTTACTCATAGATCCAGTCCTGGGCACAGTTCTTGTATTCCACCACCTCACCCGGTTTGAACCAAAGGTTAATCTCCTTCTGTGCACTTGCTACAGAGTCACTTCCATGGATGATATTCCTGCACAGAACAGTTTAGGATATTACAAGAGGGCACCATTTCATAAAAGCAAGATTTTAGCATTGTCTAAAGGGCCAGGAAAGTTACACTTGGTTATTAAGCCCAAACCAAGGGGCCTATTTCCAGCATGTTGTACTGTCAACCCTCATGGGCCCCACCGTTCTCACAAACAGCCCATGCCTCACAGCACAGATTAGTGCCACCCCAACAGCATTTCAAACTCTGCTCCCTAATGCACCAATATGCCAGCTACATATTTTCCACACAGGCTGTCGTGTGGGAGTGTGGAGGGAGTTTAAGGGCAGTTTGTGTACAGCAAGTGGAACACTGGTCTGGACACCATTCCCTTCTCGGGCCGTTTGGAGATGTTTAACACCCAACAGAACGCAGCAACATTTCACCAGGACCAACAGTGCTGAGTGGAATCCAATTTCCACCATACTCACCTCCCAGTCTGAATACAGAAATCTCCACGGATTGTGCCAGGTTTGGAGTCGGCTGGATTGGTCTCACCAAGCAACACTCTACCAGTCTTCACCACGTTCAGACCTTCCCACACCTGTACAGGTACAGACAAGGTTACACAATTCACATCAACCCCTTCCACCAGGACACACCAAAACAGTGTGTACCTCACCCCCCACCCCCTGGCCAGGACACACCAAAACAGCGTGTACCCCCGCGCCCCCCCCCTCCAGTTCTACTGCACAGTTTACAAACATCAATTCTGAAGGGGCTAC
This sequence comes from Scyliorhinus torazame, assembly GCF_047496885.1. Taxonomy (NCBI): domain Eukaryota; kingdom Metazoa; phylum Chordata; class Chondrichthyes; order Carcharhiniformes; family Scyliorhinidae; genus Scyliorhinus; species Scyliorhinus torazame. The sequence goes on from NC_092724.1 coordinate 166,603,758, forward strand.
AAGAAACCAGCAAGCAGTAGTTCCCCCCCCCCAAGCAGGGAAATCTCAAACCATCATTTAGGATTGAAAAATTTCTTCAAAGCAAATGAATCTTGGGAATTGTGCACACTCCACTGTGGAATATATACCCCTCACTACACTGCCCCCCCACCCCCCCCGGACACGCTGCCCGCCTGTCACCTCCGACACGCTGCCCGCTTGTCCATTCTCACACTGCACTGCTCCCCTCCCCCATGACTCTGCTTCAGCCTCACCCCTGCCAATATCCTGACTCACTCAGACCTCACACTCGCACAAAAGACCCTCAGGCTTCACCATACCACCATAAACCTCCAGCATCACCACAAGCCCCCAAATGGCAGAACTCAGTAAGACCCAAAATTATCCCAGTTCTGATGAATCAGCTGACAATTCGACCGCACCGACCTGCCCACCGCGCACCAACCTGTCCAATCAGCTTCAAACCCCATTCAGCTCAGCGTCACTGCCTCCCAGCTGGAAGATCCACACCGTCACTTACCCCAGCCCAGCTTAAAGCATCTGAGTTCCACGAAAGCCACAGTACCCAAGCTCTTTAACGTACCAGTCTTTGCACCTGGTGTTCAGACACATGGATCAGGGGAAGCAGTGAATCAGTACAAAGAAATGTACAGCACAGGAAGAACAGGCCCTTCGGCCCTCCAAGCCCGTGCTAACCATGATGCCCGACTAAACTATAATCTTCTACACTTCCTGGGTCCGTATCTCTCTATTCCCATCCTAGAGGAATTAAAACTTGCTCTGCTCACTCACCATTGCGACGACAGGACCAGAACTCATATACTTGATCAACTTGGGATAGAAAGGCTTATCTGAAAGATCACAGTAATGCTTTTCAAGCAGATCCACAGGAGCCTGTAGGGAGACAAGGCAAATACCAGTCATATTGTGAAATAAGATCTACAAATAAAAGCGTAGCGTGAGAGGGAGCTTTACTCTGTATCTAACCCCGTGCTGTACCTGTCCTGGGAGTGTTTGATGGGGACAGTGTAGAGGGAGCTTTACTCTGTATCTAACCCCGTGCTGTACCTGTCCTGGGAGTGTTTGATGGGGACTGTGTAGAGGGAGCTTTACTCTGTATCTAACCCCGTGCTGTACCTGTCCTGGGAATGTTTGATGGGGACAGTGTAGAGGGAGCTTTACTCTGTATCTAACCCCGTGCTGTACCTGTCCTGGGAGTGTTTGATGGGGACAGTGTAGAGGGAGCTTTACTCTGTATCTAACCCCGTGCTGTACCTGTCCTGGGAGTGTTTGATGGGGACAGTGTAGAGGGAGCTTTACTCTGTATCTAACCCCGTGCTGTACCTGTCCTGGGAGTGTTTGATGGGGACAGTGTAGAGGGAGCTTTACTCTGTATCTAACCCCGTGCTGTACCTGTCCTGGGAGTGTTTGATGGGGACTGTGTAGAGGGAGCTTTACTCTGTATCTAACCCCGTGCTGTACCTGTCCTGGGAATGTTTGATGGGGACAGTGTAGAGGGAGCTTTACTCTGTATCTAACCCCGTGCTGTACCTGTCCTGGGAGTGTTTGATGGGGACAGTGTAGAGGGAGCTTTACTCTGTATCTAACCCCGTGCTGTACCTGTCCTGGGAGTGTTTGATGGGGACAGTGTAGAGGGAGCTTTACTCTGTATCTAACCCCGTGCTGTACCTGTCCTGGGAGTGTTTGATGGGGACAGTGTAGAGGGAGCTTTACTCTGTATCTAACCCTGTGTTGTACCTGTCCTGGGAGTGTTTGAAGGTGACAGTGTACCTGATGGTCAAGCCCAGAGAATCTGGCTTTAAAGTAACCCAGTGTATCCAAGTGCGGATTTAAATCAGCTAACCTGGTTCATTCCCAACAAGGACATGAACGATATGGGTATTGTCGCAGGCTTCAAGCGTGACAAAATGATCGGCGCCGACCCTGTTTTGGGGCTCTCCCGACAGAGCAGGATGTGGGTCAGGTGCAATATACCTGCCCACTGTCCCTCCAGCACCGCACAGTTCAGTGTCGCTTTTACCCAACCGTCAAATTAAAGGTCAAGAATTTTCAGTTGCACAAACCAAACACATGAAAAAGTGTAATGTCAACCAGCCATGATTCACACACGCCCCACTGTGCCCAGACCCTCACTCATCCCTCACTGTGCCCAGACCCCGACACCCACCCCTTACTGTGCCCGGACCCCGACACCCACCCCTCACTGTGCCCAGACCCCAACACCCACCCCTCACTGTGCCCCCGACACCCACCCCTCACTGTGCCCCCGACACCCACCCCTCACTGTGCCCGGACCCCGACACTGTGCCCGGACCCTCACCCAGCTCTCACTGTGCCCGGACCCCGACCCCTCACTGTGCCCGGACCCCGACACCCACCCCTCACTGTGCCCGGACCTACACCCAGCTCTCACTGTGCCCCTGACACCCACCCCTCACTGTGGCCAGACCCTCACCCAGCTCTCACTGTGCCCCCAACAACCACCCCTCACTGTGCCCAGACCCTCACCCAGCTCTGCGCCCGGACCCCGACCCTCACTATGCCCAGACCCCGACACCCACCCCTCACTGTGCCCGGACCTACACCCAGCTCTCACTGTGCCCGACACCCACCCCTCACTGTGCCCAGACCCTCACCCAGCTCTGCGCCCGGACCCCGACCCTCACTATGCCCGGACCCCGACACCCACCCCTCACTGTGCCCGGACCTACACCCAGCTCTCACTGTGCCCCCGACAACCACCCCTCACTGTGCCCAGACCCTCACCCAGCTCTGCGCCCGGACCCCGACACCCCCCCCTCCCCGTGCCCGGACCCCCCCTCCCCGTGCCCGGACCCCCCCTCCCCGTGCCCGGACCCCCCTCACACCTGCAGGAACTTCATGGCGACCAGTTTGAATCCTTTCTGTTCGAAGCGTTTGATGATGTCCCCGACAATCCCCCTCTGGACACCGTCCGGCTTGACCGCGATGAAGGTTTGCTCCTTGTTCCCAGACATTGTTCCCGATTCTGAAAAGGGTTCAGGGCAACAAATTGTTAAAGATCCGCAATTACCCCCAAAACCCCACTCGCCCCCCCCCCCAAAACCCCACTCTACCCCCCCCCCAAAACCCCACTCTACCCCCCCCCCAAAACCCCACTCACCCCCCCCCCCAAAACCCCACTCTACCCCCCCCCCCAAAACCCCACTCACCCCCCCCCCCAAAACCCCACTCTACCCCCCCCCAAAACCCCACTCCCCCCCCCCCAAAACCCCACTCGCCCCCCCCCCCAAAACCCCACTCGCCCCCCCCCCAAAACCCCACTCGCCCCCCCCCCCAAAACCCCACTCGCCCCCCCCCCCAAAACCCCACTCGCCCCCCCCCCCAAAACCCCACTCCCCCCCCCCCCCCAAAACCCCACTCCCCCCCCCCCAAAACCCCACTCAGCGTTAACCGTGTGTCTGTGGAGGTCGCTGGGCCGGCGGTTACTGCCCGTCCCCGGGGGGCGGCTGGATGCGAGCCCCGCCCCGCGCGCCCCCCCGCGCCGCGCCCCCCCGCGATGCGCGCCCCCGCGATGCGCGCCCCCCACCCCGCGCGCCCACCTGCCGGGTGAAGCCGCGGAAAGGAGGCCGTTGCGGCCGCTCCGGGTTTTTATACCGCGGGAGCGGCCGCTGCCACTGTTGTGGGGGGGGATCCGGAGAATCAAACCCAACACAACCCAGCCTGAGACACAACAACAGCGACTCCGCGCTCCTCACCCGCGGGTTAGTGTAAGTTCCAGGCCGGCTCTCCGAGCTGAGCCACCCGGCGGTGTCTGTAACCGGCATTATTAATATTGACTCTGACACTCCCCCCCCCCCCCGCCGCACTGTGGTCGCTCCCGCCCGGCCCCGCCCCGTGTTCTGACCCGGAAGTGACCCGGGGCCGGGCCCAATTTCCGGTGCGGCCTGGCGCACGCGCAGGATGGCGGCGAGGAAGCGGCGGCGGCGGCTGGAGCCCCGGGACCCGGAGCCGGAGGCGGTGGAGCGGCGGCTGGAGGAGCTGCTGTTCGGGGGCGAGGAGGCGCTGCTGGAGCGGCTGCAGGTCCGCGGGGAGGGAGGGGATGTGAGCCGCCCCCCCCCTCACCTCCCCCCCCCTCACCTCCCCCCCCCTCACCTCCCCCCCCTCCCCCTCACCTCCCCTCCCCCTCACCTCCCCCCCCCCTCACCTCCCCCCCCCCTCACCTCCCCCCCCCCCCTCACCTCCCCCCCCCCCCTCACCTCCCCCCCCCCCTCACCTCCCCCCCCCCCTCACCTCCCCCCCCTCACCTCCCCCCCCCTCACCTCCCCCCCCCTCACCTCCCCCCCCCTCACCTCCCCCCCCCCCTCACCTCCCCCCCCCCCTCACCTCCCCCCCCCCCCTCACCTCCCCCCCCCCCCTCACCTCCCCCCCCCCCTCACCTCCCCCCCCCCCCTCACCTCCCCCCCCCCTCACCTCCCCCCCCCCCCCTCACCTCTCCCTCCCCCCCCCTCACCTCCCCCCCCCCCCCTCACCTCCCCCCCCCCCCTCACCTCCCCCCCCCCCCTCACCTCCCCCCCCCCCTCACCTCCCCCCCCCCCCTCACCTCCCCCTCCCCCTCACCTCCCCCCCCCCCCTCACCTCCCCCCCCCCCCTCACCTCCCCCCCCCCCCTCACCTCCCCCCCCCCTCACCTCCCCCCCCCTCACCTCCCCCCCCCCCCTCACCTCCCCCCCCCCCCTCACCTCCCCCCCCCCCCTCACCTCCCCCCCTCACCTCCCCCCCCCCCCTCACCTCCCCCCCCCCCCCCCTCACCTCCCCCCCCCCTCACCTCCCCCCCCTCACCTCCCCCCCCCCTCACCTCCCCCCCCCCTCACCTCCCCCCCCCCTCACCTCCCCCCCCCCCTCCCCCCCCCCTCCCCCCCCCCTCACCTCCCCCCCCCTCACCTCCCCCCCCCTCACCTCCCCCCCCCTCACCTCCCCCCCCTCACCTCCCCCCCCCCCACCTCCCCCCCCTCACCTCCCCCCCCCTCACCTCCCCCCTCCCCCCCCACCTCCCCCCTCCCCCCCCCACACACCCCCCTCACCTCCCCCCCCACACCCCCCCCACCTCCCTCCCCCCCCTCCCCCCTCACCTCCCTCCCCCCCTCACCTCCCTCCCCCCCTCACCTCCCTCCCCCCCTCACCACCCTCCCCCCCTCACCACCCTCCCCCCCTCACCTCCCTCCCCCCCTCACCTCCCCCCCTCACCTCCCCTCCCCCTCACCTCCCCTCCCCCTCACCTCCCCTCACCTCCCCCCACCCACCCCCTCACCCCCCCCCACTACCTCTTCCCCCCCCCCACACCCTCCCTCCCCGCACCCCCTCACCCCCATGATCTCTCTTTGACAAAGCCATGCTGACTATCCTGGAGTACTACTTGCCTCCCGAAGTGGAGATTTGTTCTGTCCCTCAGACTATTCCCACTGAAGTTAGACTCACTGGCCTGTAATTTCCTGGTTTACCCTCCTTCAATAGTGTCTGGCATGCAGACAATGTGATCTGTGCACATTAACATAGCATCAACAAAGCATTGGTTGGTTAACAGGAAGCAAAGAATCGGCAAAAATGGGTCAAATTCAGGTTTGCAATCTGTAACTGGTGGGACCGCAGGGATACGTGCCGAGGCCTCAACTGTTAGATATGTCAATGGATGAAGGTACTGAATGTATAGTTGCTAAATTTGTTGATGTTACAAAGGATGGCAGGAAAGTAGGTTGTCAAGACGACAAAGCGTCCACAAAGGGGCAGAGATGGGTTAACTGAGTGAAGAATATTGGCAGATGGAGTATATTGTGGGAACTTGTCCACTTTGGCAGGAAGAAGTGAAAAGCAGTTCACTATTTAAATGAAGAGAGATTGCAGAACTCTGCAGTACAGAGGGATCTGGGTGTCCTGGTACACAAATCAATAAAGCTTAGTATGCAGATAGCGCAAGTGGTTAAGAAGGCAAATGAAATATTGGTGTTTATTGCAAGGTGAATTGAATATAAAAGTAGGGATGTTTTCCTGTTGCTGTACAGACCCTTGGTGAGACCATGTCTGGAGTACTGTGCACAGTTTTAGTTTCCTATGTGAAGAATGGAGAGAATTACATTGCAGGCAGTTCAGAGAAGGTTCATTTGAATCCCCATCGGATTCAGCAGGGTCTTTGTCTTTCTGAGCCAGGCACTCTCTTGGGCTGTCTCTCTTTTCAAGAGGATTTCTGCTCGTGGAGGTCTATCAGGGGCTCTCTTTCGCTCCCACTTGTTCTCTGTCAGTCATTACAATTCCCCTGTCTCTTGGGATGTATCTTATTATCTATCTCTATCTTAGTGGTACGGCCAAGCTGGAGGAACAAAGGCTTGCATCTGGGATTTTCTAATGTGTCAATATTGAAGTGTTGCTTGAGTGGGAGCCAGTGTAGATCAGTGAGTACAGGGATGATGAACGGGGCCCGGTGAGAGTCACGATATGGACAGCAGAGTTTTGGTTGAGTTCAAGTGAATGAATTCTAATAAACACCGTAGACAAATTGTTAGACATCACGTGACACGGGTGACACTGTTGGCATTTACTGATCTGTGATGAGTCTTTCTCACTTCTCCTGCTGTGTCTCTACAGCCTGGAAAGGAGAGGGATGTGGGCAAAACCTTGCTGGACGATGACTCCAGTGACTCGGAAGTGGAAAATGAGGCTAAGTCCAGTTTTCCTCCGCCCAAGAAAGCAGCGTGGGTGGATGAGGAGGACGAAGTAGACGAACAGTAAGTGAGATTTGTCCTGTTTGTGTAAGAGGAACCTGGCTGAGGTCAGAGGTCTTATTTTAAAATATGTTTTTCTTGGGAGTTTTTCAGTTATGACAGGTGAATCTTTGCTACATATCGTTCCATCTCACAATTGCGTCCCTCCTAACCGAGGTTATAGAACATTACAGCGCAGTACAGGCCCTTTGGCCCTCGATGTTGCGCTGACCTGTGAAACCACTCTAAAGCCCACTATTCCCTTATCGTCCATATGTCTATCCAATGACCATTTGAATGCCCTTAGTGTTGGCGAGTCCACTACTGTTGCAGGCAGGGCATTCCACGCCCTTACTACTCTCTGAGTAACGAACCTACCTCTGACACCTGTCCTATATCTATCTCCCCTCAATTTAAAGCTATGTCCCCTCGTGCTAGACATCACCATCTGAGGAAAAAGGCTCTCACTGTCCACCCTATCCAATCCTCTGATCATCGTGTATGCCTCAATTAAGTCACCTCTTAACCGTCTTCTCTCTAACAAAAACAGCCTCAAGTCCCTCAGCCTTTCCTCATAAGATCTTCCCTCCATACCAGGCAACATTCTGGTACATCTCCTCTGCACCCTTTCCAATGCTTCCACATCCTTCCTATAATGCGGCGACCAGAATTGCACGCAATACTCCAAATGCAGCCGCACCAGAGTTTTGTACAGCTGCAACATGACCTCATAAATAATGTACATCTCTTTGCAATACAAGTGGTCAAAATTGACATTTGTGTTCTCGAGCATTTACTGAGAACAATGGAAAAGTAATAAAAACAGGTGGTCTATTTACAGTAACTGGGGTTTGCATAAATATCGACGAATGGCTTCATTTTCTGTGGCCCTTTTACTTTTAGGCATTTCTATAGACTACATACAGTTTACATTTTATTTGCCACATCCGTATTCATGCATCTGCGCCCCTCGGTGCGTAGACCAGCTTTCCCCTTTCTGTGTTGTGAGTGCGGCCCCTATTTCTGACCCCACTGCTGCCACGAGGTCCTCTTTCATCATCTCTCTGTGCTTCTGTTGTGATGAACTCCATCAGCTTCTCCAACATTGACTGGGTCCGAGCTGGGTTGGTCATGCTCGGGACTGGGCAGCCACGTAGGTCTCCCTGTTCAGGGGTCGAGGTTTTCCTCTCCCTGCTCTTCCAGCTTGTTTGCCGGCTCGTTGGCATTCCTGGTTGGTTAAGCTGGGGATGGGGGGTTAAGCAGGGGAATGTTTTGCATTTATTCTTGGTGCCCATCTGACGGAGTTAGAAAGTCTAATCAGAAGTTCCCAGGAGAGAGCCACCCCTCGTGCGATCGCTCAGCTCGTAGCCGCCACCACAAGCCTCGAGCTCCGATATCTGAATGTTTGGGTTACAGCCAAATTTTCTTCTCCTACATCTTTATTGTGTAATCATTCTGAATATTAACCACTGTTCCAGTCTGCTTGCCTCTATAATTGTCCTCGCCCCTTATACTGTTTATACTGTTAAAATTCTGAATATAGCACTATTTGAGTTTGTGGCTGCGCGTTTTCCCAGGTCTTTCTGATCTCCTGTTTAGCTGATATACTCCTCCATCTTTCTCCCTCCTTCCCACCCTTTGCTTCATATTAATTTCTTCATGAATTTCAGACCATGTGTATTTAGTCTGACTGATTCTTGGTAAGTATTTGTCAGTTTAGTCAGTCACTGTTGAAATGTGGGAAATACAACAGCAGGTTTCTGCAAACATAATGTGGTAATGACCTGACCTGTTTTCATGCTGTTAGTTGAGGGATAAATATTGCCCAGACATTAGGGAGAATTCTCCTGTCCTTTAAAATAGTATTGTGGTGTCTCCAATGTCCACCTGAGAGGGCACACGTAGTTTCAGTTTAACACAGCCGGAAGGGGACATCTCCAACAGTGTAGCTCTCCCTTCGTGCTGCATTGCAGTGTCAGCCTGGAGAATGATCTGAGATCTATGGAGTGGGGTTCGAGCCCACAATCTACTGCCTCAAAGGTGAGGGGCCGCCCTTTCCTCTTCCCTGTGTATCTCACAGTTTTGGTGAGCCCTCTGCCCTGAGACCCCCTGAAGGAATTGCCCATCCGGATTCCAGGGAAGATCCTCCCTTACCTGTGGAATGATTCGTTTTGCTGTCTTAATAATGTTGGTGAACCACCAGCCTTCCCTTATATCGATCAAATGACCACACAACCAGTTAGTTAGTTCAAAAGATGGTTTATTTACACACACAAGAGCCATGTCGACATACAAACGCAATATCTATTACGAGTTAAACTACACCTATCAGCTACAATAACCTATACTTAACTTCAGGGCGACCGGCACTGTGCAAACGGATAAGGCCTTTATCTGGATTTCACTTGGCTGGTTCGAAGAAAGTGGCTCTGTCTCTGCTGGGCTCATCCGTCAGGTAGCGATCGTTGGTCTTGAACTTGGCTGGCTGTTCCTGCTGCAATTGGGCTGGCACAGGCTGGATCCAAAAGAGACAGAACACGTGGCTGTGTCCTCTTTTATCCCTCTGGGATTTCACGCTCTTTGGGGTGATCCTTAACCTTGAACCCAATAGTTCGACAGGGCTCTGATCACTCTTCGATTTCGGCTAATAAAGGGGCGGGTGGCTGGGTGGGTCCTTAGCGGTCACTGACCTTGGTAGTTGAGCTCTCTGAGTAAGGGGAGTAGTGCCGATCAGTCTGTGGCTGTACCGGTTGCTTGATTGGAGTTCTATTGTCCTGGGAAAATGAGCCATTAAAAGGCAAACGAGCGGGGGTTTCAATCAGGTCTGGTTACCTGTGTTTCAGATACACATAGGCTCTGTATCTATCTGAGTCCTGGGTTGGCCATAATTCCCATGGTCCTTTGCAGGTAGCCATTTTAAGATGGCTACACCCGCATCCAACAACCCCCCCCTTGCCCCAGTGCAAATCTATGATTCCCACAGATCGGTGCCCACACTGAGGTACCCTCCAACCGCTGATGCTGCCGCCCCTGTCCCCACACCCTTAAGGGCAGCCACCACCACAGGGCCCACGAAGTACTTGGCCGGGGAGAAGGACAGAGGTGCCGTCAACAATGCCCCTATACTAGTGTCCTTCCAAGGGGCTGCCTACATTCGCACCCACGTCAACCCCTACCCCGCTACTCACTTCCTACCCATGTTATATATTCGCTGCCCAGTAATAATACATTATATTTATCAAGGTCAGGCCCCCCCCCCCCCCCCCCCCCCCGGCGTCCCAGTTCCAACAGCACCTTCCTTACCTATGGAGATTTCCCTGTCCACACATACCCCAAAATCACAGCATGAAATTTCCTGAAAAAGGCTTTGGAATGAAGATCGGGAGGTTCTGGGAAACAAAGAAGAGCCTCGGGAGCACCGTCATTTTCACCCACCCTGCCAGCGACAGCCCACCTCCCCCCGGGAAGACTACAAGCCTGATTGTTATTGTGTGGAACACAGTCCTTGAGAGAGTGAGAATACTTTTAAACAGGAATCAAAAACATTGAGGGTTTGAGGAAATCAAGGTGCTTTTTACCATTGAATCTGAACCGAGCTGCAACTTACACAGAGCACCAGCTGCGAGGGGTGGATGAAATGGACAAGCTCCGCAGCCTGGAGATGAGGCTCGCCGGGATTCTTTATAAAATATTACATAAATCCTAAATCATTACGTTCCAGTAAGACAGCAGAGCAGGGTCAGGGCTAACACAAGGGAAATTCCAAACTCCAGGAAATATTTATTACCTTGTGTGAAGGGCAGTGATATTGGGAGTAATGCAGCAGACTGACAGTAGGAGGTGCTGGCTGCAGGGACAGTTGGACGCTGGTTTGGCGATCCCACGCCACACTGGTGTTTCACAGAATGAGTGGGGTTCAGTTTATTGTCAGCTGACTGACCTGTTCTTTTTCACTTTACAGCGTGGATATGACTCATCGATTCCGGAAAAACTTCCAGAAAAGCTGCAAGGAGAAGACTCTTAGCATGGGGCAGCTGCAGCAGAGACTGAAGGAGCAGTATGTACACAGTTCAATTGCACGTTTCACACTCCAAACACACTCCTTTATCCCTGGCTGTCCACTTCCTAGTTCCAGGCATTACACTTTAGTCAGTGTGAATAGTGAACATTGTAGTTTGGACAGAGAGGGGCTGATTGGAAAACTCTTTCAAAGAACCCACACAGTCACAATGTCTGAATGCCTCCGTAGGCCGTGCTTCTGTAGGTAGAGCAGATCTACAAGGCAGTCACATTGCGTTCTCCCCTGTGGTGGCTCAGCTGGTTGACAGTGAATAATACAACTGCAGAATCTTGCTTCAATTCCCTGTGCCATATTTTTTGATCTGCTCCTACCTGTGGCAGCGGATGTCACTGCTCCTGGTCATCCCTGGAGAGCCTTACTCCAGTGTGTGTGCTGTGTGAGTGAGTGTACGCCCGCTGTGTGAGTGAGTGCGCGCCCGCTGTGTGAGTGAGTGCGCGCCCGCTGTGTGAGTGAGTGCGCGCCCGCTGTGTGAGTGAGTGCGCGCCCGCTGTGTGAGTGAGTGCGCGCCCGCTGTGTGAGTGAGTGCGCGCCCGCTGTGTGAGTGAGTGCGCGCCCGCTGTGTGAGTGAGTGCGCGCCCGCTGTGTGAGTGAGTGCGCGCCCGCTGTGTGAGTGAGTGCGCGCCCGCTGTGTGAGTGAGTGCGCGCCCGCTGTGTGAGTGAGTGCGCGCCCGCTGTGTGAGTGAGTGCGCGCCCGCTGTGTGAGTGAGTGCGCGCCCGCTGTGTGAGTGAGTGCGCGCCCGCTGTGTGAGTGAGTGCGCGCCCGCTGTGTGAGTGAGTGCGCGCCCGCTGTGTGAGTGAGTGCGCGCCCGCTGTGTGAGTGAGTGCGCGCCCGCTGTGTGAGTGAGTGCGCGCCCGCTGTGTGAGTGAGTGCGCGCCCGCTGTGTGAGTGAGTGCGCGCCCGCTGTGTGAGTGAGTGCGCGCCCGCTGTGTGAGTGAGTGCGCGCCCCGCTGTGTGAGTGAGTGCGCGCCCGCTGTGTGAGTGAGTGCGCGCCCGCTGTGTGAGTGAGTGCGCGCCCGCTGTGTGAGTGAGTGCGCGCCCGCTGTGTGAGTGAGTGCGCGCCCGCTGTGTGAGTGAGTGCGCGCCCGCTGTGTGAGAGTGCGCGCCCGCTGTGTGAGTGAGTGCGCGCCCGCTGTGTGAGTGAGTGCGCGCCCTGTGTGTGAGTGAGTGCGCGCCCTGTGTGTGAGCGGGCGCCTGCTGTGTGTGAGCGGGCGCCTGCTGTGTGTGAGCGGGCGCCTGCTGTGTGTGAGCGGGCGCCTGCTGTGTGTGAGTGGGCGCGTGCTGTGTGTGAGCGGGCGCGTGCTGTGTGTGAGCGGGCGCGTGCTGTGTGTGAGCGGGCGCGTGCTGTGTGTGAGCGGGCGCGTGCTGTGTGTGAGCGGGCGCGTGCTGTGTGTGAGCGGGCGCGTGCTGTGTGTGAGCGGGCGCGTGCTGTGTGTGAGCGGGCGCGTGCTGTGTGTGAGCGGGCGCGTGCTGTGTGTGAGCGGGCGCGTGCTGTGTGTGAGCGGGCGCGTGTTGTGAGTGAGCGTGCGCTCACACGTAACACGCCCTCACACACCCCGTGCATGCCCTCACACACCCCGTGCACGCCCTTGCACGCCCCCGCACGCCCCGTGTTCATCCTCGCACGTCCCGTGCACGCCCTCGCGCACCCCGTGCACGCCCTCGCGCACCCCGTGCGCGCCCTCGCGCACCCCTTGCACGCCCTCACACACCCTGTGCACGCCCTCACACTCAGCGGGTGTGCCCACTCAGTGTCGGTACAGACACTGGGATGCGGTTGGAAGACTTTCCGCGATCTCGCCCAGGTTTTTAGTCCCAATACCAGGAATGGAAACTTGGGCATTGAGCTCATTAAAAAAAAAACTTGCATTTATTTAATTCCTTTGATGATCTTTGGACATCCCAAGCTTTTCCAGAAAATGAAGTAGTGTTGATAATGTGGTCACTGTTGTAGTAACGAAGACAGCAGCTGACCTGTTTACAGCGAGCACCCACAAACAAATGTGATAACAATCAGATCATCTGTTTGTTTTACAAAGTTGGTTGAGGGGCTCGGGTCACCGGGGATACCTTAACTTCTCTTCAAAATGGTGCTGTGGGATCTTTAAATTCAATTTGGAGGGAAGAATGTTTAATGTCCCATCCAAATGATGTCACCTCTGACAGTGCAGCACTCCCTCAGTACTGACCCTCTGACAGTGCGGCACTCCCTCAGTACTGACCCTCTGACAGTGCGGCACTCCCTCAGTACTGACCCTCTGACAGTGCGGCGCTCCCTCAGTACTGACCCTCTGACAGTGCAGCAGTCCCTCAGTACTGGCCCTCTGACAGTGCGGCACACCCTCAGTACTGACCCTCTGACAGTGCAGCAGTCCCTCAGTACTGACCCTCTGACAGTGCGGCACTCCCTCAGTACTGACCCTCTGACAGTGCGGCGCTCCCTCAGTGCTGACCCTCTGACAGTGCGGCGCTCCCTCAGTACTGACCCTCTGACAGTGCAGCAGTCCCTCAGTACTGACCCTCTGACAGTGCGGCACACCCTCAGTACTGACCCTCTGACAGTGCGGCACACCCTCAGTACTGACCCTCTGACAGTGCAGCGCTCCCTCAGTACTGACCCTCAGGATTGAACCTGGGTCCTCAGTGCCATAGACAGCAGTGCTAACCACCGTGCCACCCTATTTCCATGCACTAAAGGATTTAATTCCAATGTACATTGATCGCCAATATACGTTAATTTCAGATTCCAGACTGCAATGGGTGGAACCCCAGCCTGGGCACAGAACACTGAGAAAAAGAAAAGAAAGGACAAGAAAGATTTGGATGATGGTAAATCGTTATTATCTAAAAAACATTGATTGCAAATGGGTTCAACTGTTTCTTATTTTTCACATAAATTTAGAGGACCCAATTTTCTTTCCCAATTAAAGGCTTTTTTTTTAAATCATGGCCGGTTTATCTACCCTGCACATCTTTTTGGATTGTGGGGGTGAGACCCACGCAGACACGGGGTGAATGAGCAAACTCCACACGGACAGTGACCCGGGGCCGGGATCAAACCCGGGTTCTCGCTGCTGTGAGGCAGCAGTGCTAACCGCTGCGTCGCCGTGCCGACCTCCCCCGGACTAAATTGTTTCTTGCTGACTGTTTTGCGGGTATACAAAAGCAGCAAGCTTTATTTGGAGAATTCTTAATAATCGGGAGTGAATTACAGGCTGCTATCTAATCACGGGGTTCAGGATGGTTTATATATAGAATAACAGATACCCGGGAGTGAGTTACAGACTGGAATCTAATCGAGGGGTTCAGGGTGGTTTATTTACAGACTAACAGATACTAGGGAGTGAGTTACAGACTGGAATCTAATCGAGGGGTTCGGGTGGTTTATATATAGAATAACAGATACCCGGGAGTGAGTTACAGACTTGAATCTAATCGAGGGGTTCGGGGTGGTTTATATATAGAATAACAGATACCCGGGAGTGAGTTACAGACTGGAATCTAATCGAGGGGTTCGGGGTGATTTATATATAGAATAACAGACATCTGGGAGTGAGTTACAGACTGGAATCTAATCGAGGGGTTCAGGGTGGTTTATATTTCGAATAACAGATACCCGGGAGTGAGTTACAGACTGGAATCTAATCAAGGAGTTCGGGGTGGTTTGTATATAGAATGACAGATACCCGGGAGTGAGTTAGAGACTGGAATCTAATCGAGGAGTTCAGGGTGGTTTATATATAGAATAACAGATATTGGGAGCGAGTTATAGGCTGGAATCTAATCGCGGGGTTCGGGGTGGTTTATATATAGAATATCAGATACCCGGGAGTGTGTTACAGACTGGAATCTAATCGAGGGGTTCGGGGTGGTTTATATATAGAATAACAGATACCCGGGAGTGAGTTACAGACTGGAATCTAATCGAGGGGTTCGGGGTGATTTATATATAGAATAACAGACATCTGGGAGTGAGTTACAGACTGGAATCTAATCGAGGGTTCAGGGTGGTTTATATTTCGAATAACAGATACCCGGGAGTGAGTTACAGACTGGAATCTAATCGAGGAGTTCGGGGTGGTTTGTATATAGAATGACAGATACCCGGGAGTGAGTTAGAGACTGGAATCTAATCGAGGAGTTCAGGGTGGTTTATATATGGAATAACAGATATTGGGAGCGAGTTATAGGCTGGAATCTAATCGCGGGGTTTGGGGTGGTTTATATATAGAATAACAGATACCCGGGAGTGTGTTACAGACTGGAATCTAATCGAGGGGTTCGTGGTGGTTTATATATAGAATAACAGATACCCGGGAGTGAGTTACAGACTGGAATCTAATCGAGGAGTTCGGGGTGGTTTGTATATAGAATGACAGATACCCGGGAGTGAGTTAGAGACTGGAATCTAATCGAGGAGTTCAGGGTGGTTTATATATAGAATAACAGATATTGGGAGCGAGTTATGGGCTGGAATCTAATCGAGAGGTTCACGGTGGTTTATATATAAAATAACAGATACCTGGGAGTGATTTACAGACTGGAATCTAATCGAGGGTTTTCGAGGTGGTTTATATATGGAATAACAGATACCCGGGAGTGAGTTACAGACGGGAATCTAATCGAGGGGTTCGGGGTGGTTTATGTATAGAATAGCATATACCCGGGAGTGAGTTACAGACTGGAATCTAATCAAGGGGTTCGGGGTGGTTTATATATAGAATAACAGACACCAGGGAGTGAGCTACAGACTGGAATCTAATCGAGAGGTTTGAGGTGGTTTATATATACAATAACAGATACTTGGTGTGAGTTTCGAACTGGAATCTTAGCGTGGGGCTCTGTATAACAGCCTAAAACATAAGCGTGAAACTTGATTAAGATACTGAGTTATTGATTAGAATTCTGATCCCCTAAACAGATGCCTTAAATGCTTAATGTTCAATACTTTATGTATTTGGAGTTTGCCTCATTAATCGTCTTTTTCATTTTACATTAGAAAGTGATGAAGATGAGGATTTATTGCGGAAAACGGGCAATTTTGTGTCTCGCTCTGATGCCCTTCCCAAAGGCTTGTTAGAGGTGAGGATGTTCTGTGAGACACTGTATTCAAAATGTCAGCTGTCGTCACGGTGCCACAGCTTTGTTAGTTTGTGTGTGACGGAGAGAGGTGTCAAGCTACATGTTTTTGGTTTGGGTATTGATTAGATACTGATTGTTTCTGAGTGATAAGGATTGAGGACAGTGCAGGGCTCCCTGACAAGCTCCCTGTTTCCTGTATTATACCCAGTGTCAGGGTATAATGGGGAGGAGAGTGGACATGGGGAGATATTTATCCTCGTCTGTAGAAAGGGGAGGTTGTGGTGAGTTCCCTTGAGTCTTGATTTGGTGGTTTGCTACCGGAAAGTGAGAGAGTATAGGTGAGGACCGGAGTCGGCCATTGTTGGAGCTCACCCTTGGCAAAATAGCCCCTTGGAGGAGGTATTGGGGGGAGAGTGTTTACTGTCACCGGTAGGACTGCCTGAAGGGTCCCTTTATAAGTGGAGGAACTCCTGCTTAATGCAGAATAGATGCCCCTTTCACCCACGTACCTGTAATCACCGCCCTTCAAATTAATTGACTGTGAGCCTATGACAAGACCCTGTCTGCTGGAGCATCACATCAGGAGAGAAAGATACTCCATTTAGCATAGTTGCACAATTGATAAGATAACTCACTTCTGCTTGTTATTGCTGGACAGTTGGAGGAGCAATTTTTGCAATAATCCCAACAATTCTGTTTGATTTGAATCAGGGAGGGCACACTCAGTTTTGAATCAGGGAGGGCACACTCAGTTTTGAATCAGGGAGGGCACACTCAGTTTTGAATTAAGGTGATCGAATCATGGTGCAGAACAGAGGCCATTCGACCGATTGTTATAAATCAATTAACCCGACTGCCATCAAACCTGCAAATGTTTCCTTGCCAATTCCCTTCTGAAAGTTGCTATTCAGAACTTGTACAACAAGTGTTATGCTCCTCTTGCATCAGATATCAGGCAGGAATGGATGGACATCTGGGAGTTATTGTCGGCCTCTGCTAACTTTGAGGTTGATGGGCAGCTCACAGCTTGCCACCTGCTCTGCAGCTCACAGCCTGCCACCTGCTCTGCTCCACATGCGTGTGAGAGCAGCGTAGCCTGCCAACACCTGGAGCTTCCTTTCCCACTCACTGTGGAGAAGATCCTGTCCAGGCTTGTTGGCTTCCCTCAGTGATGTTGCTGAGAATGTCAGTGTTGTGCTTGGGGAGCGCAGTGTTTGGAATTATTCAGCACATTACACCAATTCTGTCCTCCCAGTTGTGACTCTCGAGATTCCAAACAACGCGGTTTAAGTGATGTCACAGGGTTTAGAAACATGTATTTAACAAGCACCATTCTGTACACCCCTATACACCTCCCTGTGGAGTAAACTGTGTGGAGTATTGCGTCCTCTGCTGCATATAACATAATGCTGATCCTGTAAGCGAAGAACAGGTTTGTTACACATTATGCTGCTTCCCTCACCTGGGCTGACCAAAACAAATGATGAAAGGCCTTTCAGGATGCCCTTTACACACAATTCCATTGACCCAAAACAGTTTCCTGCCTCTCGTGGACTCCCGCCACCTCTGCTTCTTTTGTCTGATTTTTTTCTCAGTATTTTTCAGGAACTGTTTCTCGCTCTGTAAGGAATGCATAGGTCAGTGGCCGCTGTCCCAGGGCAGGTTTCACAGTGACTTTAGGCTGGAGAGGGGCATTCTGGGTGGGCTGGAGCAGGAAGAGACTCCCCCTTGTGGGAAGCTTTTACAGCAAATCTCCCCACAGAGTCTGAGGCACATTAAAAATAAAGAACTTGCATTTGTATAGCAACTTTCACATCCTCAGGATGTTTCAAACTGCTTCACAGCCAGTGAAATACTTCTGAATCGTAGCCACTGTTTAGGCAAATGTGACAACTCATTTGTACATAGCAAGATCCCACAAAGCAAATGAGAGAACTATCCAGCCAATCAGTTTTTGGCTGAGGAACAGAAGTTGGTCAGGACATGGGGCATCGCCTTTTGCACTTTGAATAGTCACCTGTGATCTATTAACCTGAATAGGCAGATCAGCCCTTAGTTTAATATTTCATCTCAAAGACAGTACCTCCAATCTCCAATGGGGCAGTCTCATTACTGCCCACTGAGCAATGCAATATTCCTTCAGCACTGACCCTCTGACAGTGCGGCACTCCCTCAGTACTGGCCCTCTGACAGTGCAGCACTCCCTCAGTACTGACCCTCTGACAGTGCAGCACTCCCTCAGTACTGACCCTCTGACAGTGCAGCACTCCCTCAGTACTGACCCTCTGACAGTGCAGCGCTCCCTCAGTACTGACCCTCTGACAGTGCAGCACTCCCTCAGTACTGACCCTCTGACAGTGCAGCACTCCCTCAGTACTGACCCTCTGACAGTGCAGCGCTCCCTCAGTACTGACCCTCTGACAGTGCAGCACTCCCTCAGTACTTGGCAACACGGTAGAACAAGTGGATAGCACTGTGGCTTCACAGCGCCAGGGTCCCAGGGTCGATTCCCCGCTGGGTCTCTGTCTGTGCGGAGTCTGCACGTTCTCCCCGTGTCTGCGTGGGTTTCCTCCGGGTCCAAAGACATGCAGGTTAGGTGGATTGGCCGTGATAGATTGCCCTTAACGTCCTAAAAAGGTTGGGAGGAGTTATTGGGTTACGGGGATAGGGTGGAAATGAGGGCTTAAGTGGGTCGGTGCAAACCCGATGGGCCGAATGGCCTCCTCCTGCACTGTATGTTCTATGTTCTAGTACTGACCCTCTGACAGTGCGGCACTTCCTCAGTACTGACCCTCCGACAGTGCAGCGCTCCCTCAGTACTGACCCTCTGACAGTGCAGCACTCCCTCAGTACTGACCCTCCGACAGTGCAGCACTCGCTCAGTACAGAGCCTCCGACAGTGCAGCACTCGCTCAGTACTGACCCTCTGACAGTGCAGCACTCCCTCAGTACTAACCCTCTGACAGTGCAGCACTCCCTCAGTAC